>NC_031770.1:472527-485499 GCF_001522545.3 Parus major
CTCGGGCCGCCCGCTGCCCGCCAAGCGCCCGCCGGGCGCGTCCGAAGCCGGGCGGCAGAAGGCTCCGTCGAGCAAGAAGACGAAGGCGATCCGCAAGCTGACCTTCGAGGACGAAGTGACCACCTCTCCCGTGCTGGGGCTGCGCATCAAGGAGGGTCCGGTGGAGGCGCCGGCCAAGGCACGGGGCGGCTGCGCCCGTCCGCTGGGCGAGTTCATCTGCCAGCTCTGCAAGGAGGAGTACGGGGACCCCTTCGCGCTGGCGCAGCATCGCTGCTCCCGTATCGTCCGGGTGGAGTACCGCTGCCCCGAGTGCGACAAGGTCTTCTCCTGCCCCGCCAACCTCGCCTCCCACCGGCGCTGGCACAAACCGCGTCCACCCGCTACCAAGAGCGGCCCCGAGGCGGGCCGGGCACCGGCCGCGGGCCCGGGCTCGGCCCCGGCGGAGGAGACGCCGAAGGAGGCGAGCGGCGGCAGCGGCAGCGAGCGGGACACACCGAGCCCTGGCGGAGCCTCGGAGGCCGGCTCCGAGGAGGGGCTCTTCGAGTGTCCCCGCTGCGCCAAGCGGTTCCGCCGGCAAGCCTACCTGCGCAAGCACCTGCTGGGGCACGCCGCACCGGCACCCGCACCGGCCCCGGCATCCGCACCGGCCCCGGAACCCAGCGCCGAGGAGCTGCCTGCCGCCGAGTGCCGCCTCTGCCCCGTCTGTGGGGAGACCTTCCCCAGCAAGAGCAGCCAGGAGCGGCACCTGCGCCTCCTGCACGCCGCCCAGGTCTTCCCCTGCAAGTACTGCCCGGCCACCTTCTACAGCTCTCCCGGCCTCACCCGGCACATCAACAAGTGCCACCCCTCGGAGAACCGGCAGGTCATCCTGCTCCAGGTGCCGCTGCGCCCCGCCTGCTGAGCCGCCCGTGCCTTCCCCGCCGCCCCGCGCCGCTCCCCCGGGGCAGCCACACGATTAGCTTTAATACGGCTTGTGACCTGCTGGAATCTGGCTTTACACTTACCTTCCCGGGGTCTCTCTCTTCTTTTTCTTTTTTGGTTTTTTTGTTTCGGTTTGGTTTTTTTTGTTTTGTTTTTTTTTTTTTTAAATTTTGTTTCTTCGCTCTGGTTTTTATCGATGTGAACAGATCAAACTGCTCGAGAGAAACGAGCGTTTCCTTTAGTGTAGCCACAAATGCCTTGACTCTGCTGTTGATGGTCTCCAGAAAATGCTGTAGAAACTGCCTTAACTGTGACATGCCAACTTTCTGTTCGTTTTGCCCTAAGGTAGCTCATGCGTTGTCTATCTGTATATGTTGGTTTGAGTAATTATGTTATTTATTCGTTATTTATTTATATTAATTATGAAGATTGATATTATTTGATTGCAGATATTCTAAAGTGCTTTTTTTGTCTCCCCACCTGCCATTTCACTGTGCGTTTTAGAAGATCTTTTTTTCTTAAGAGATCTGCTAAAAAGGTTTTAACTTTTATACCTAGAATAACACATGATCTTAACCATTTTATCCTGTGCAACCAACAGCTCTTACTTTTAGATGCAATCTCTTTTTCTACACACATTATTTTCTTAACTGTTAGCTATTTATAGAGTGCTTCAATAGAACTGTTTCAACTGTATAATTATTTACTATTCAAATAAAATATTTTCAAATTCAAGCGTGCCCCCACCTCTTCTGCTTCTCCCTGCCGGGCTGGCCCTGGGGGCTCGGGGGGGCTGGCACCCGGCTCTGCGCTGCAGCTGGCAGGGTGCCTCCGTAGGCACCAGCCTGCTCTGCGCCGCTTGACAAGATTAATTAAAAAGGAATTAAAGGGAGGAGAAGGGCAGGGTGCGGCGTGGCTGCTCGGGGGGAAGGCTGTCCTTGGAGCAAAAAGGGGTCCCCTGGCTGTGGGCTGGAGCCCCAGCCCGGCACCGGGCACAGCCTGCCCTGTGCTCTGCTGCTGGCGAGAGCTGCCAGGGACCTTCCCTGGAAGGCGTTGCAGGGAAAGCTCGAGGAGAGGCAGCACCTGTAAGCGGAGAGCTGGTAGAAACCCCTGCCTAGGAGGGCTGTGCTATTTGCTGGGTGGCTGCTGCGTGTGCTTGGCGCTGAGGTGTGGGGCTCAGCAGAGCAGCAGCATCCTGCTTTGGCTGTGGGCTGTGAGCCTGGTGCAAGGAAGGGCAGGCATTTCTCTGTTTGCTGGTAGGGCTGGAGCCAGCTCCTGCCTGGTCCTTGTGCCCTGCAGTGGGGTTTCTGCAGCATCCTTCAATAACTGTATATAGATATGTATGTATCTGTGCAGATAGATCCGTCTCCAGGGCTCGTGTTTGTATGTGGGGATCTGATGGGTTTGGTCAGAGTTGTAGTAAAATCTGTGTAAGTGGGGATGGTGTGTGCTGGGTTTGTGAAACCCCTCTCACAGACAGCTGTTGTATGCACCTGTATAATCCTCCCCCTTTGCCAGCAGGAGCAGGTACAGAGCCAACTTCATGGCGTGCAAATGTGCTTGGCAGTCCCAAGAGCAAATCCCTGCTCCCAAACTCTGGTGTATGATGGGCCAGGGGGCTGTGAGGGCTTGGTGTGAGCATAGAGGCTGCTCTGTCTTGGGGTAGCGATGCCTTTGAGGCTTTGGCTCCCTGGAAGAGGTTTCCAGCCTGTTTCTGCCATCTCCTCTCACCTAAAGGCTCCTAACCCTGATTCACTGTGGGAAGGGCAGGTGGTGGAGCTTCCTGGAGAAAAGTTTCCCAGGAACTGGCTGAGTATCCTATGATAAAGCAAAGTTTGTAGGGAGAGAACGTCTTCTTAGAGAAAGCTTTGGTTTTTTTCTTCTTCCATCAGGATGAACAGTACCAGTGTATGGGTATGCTCCTGGTGTCTGGACTCCTAGGAAACAAAACTGGTAGTGCCAGGGCTGACTTCAGGCATAGGCAGAGCTGTGGTTGTAGCTGTAAATCGATATACTGGAAAGGAGCACAGTCAGAGAGGCACAGGCAGCAAAGCCTGCCCAGCAAGAGGTTCAGTTTTGCCTTTCCTGGCTTCCCTGGCCTTGGAAAGCCCCAGATCCTGGGTTGTCACAGACGGTGTCGCAGCTGTCCTTGGAACAGGCTTTCCACTCCCTGAGGGGACTTTGCCAGCTCATGTGGCCGTCCTCTGGGGCCACTGGACACCATTTCCAGAGCTATGCCTGCCACATCCTCTGGAGAAGCCTAATGGCTCCATCCACTGTCACAGCAGTGTCCCCGCTCAAAGCCTGTGGCGCCAACAGGACACAAAATAACAGCTTCATACCGCTGTCCATTTCCTAACAGTCAAATAAATCCACGTCTGTCCTGCTAAGAACCAGTTGGAATTTGTGGGGGCCCGAATTCCCCAGGATTTTTGAACTGTCTTGGTAACCAGGCACCGACTATTGCATCTCCTGCTGAGCAGAAAGGGTGATCAGTGGAGACTCCTGTGATGGGGAGGAGTAAGGGTGGCGTACACTGGAAATGGCTCTGTTCACAAACATCCTGTAAAAGGGGTGTAATTTGCTTTTGGCATCCCTGGGCTGCAGCAGCTTGGGCAGGGCTGCTGTGCCTTTGTGTCTGCAGCCTTTCTCCCTCTGTCTGCACCGCAGGGTCCTTGTGAGGGGGAGCCCTGACTGCCCGAGGGGTTTCTGGAGAGGTTCCTTGTGAGGGTGAGACTGCCCGAGGGGTTCTGCAGGGTGCCATCAGCATCAGTGTTTTGCACCTCTTTCCACCTGGCAGTAAAGGGCATTACAGATGCCTGGACAGATCACAAAGCCTCCCACTCACACCAGCATCCTTTGAACAGCATTTTAGGGGTGGATCTGTCCCTGCCGCTTAGCGGTTCCTGCCTTGCACCATCCCACTGCCCGGGCCCCCTGCACCGGGCCTGTGCTGGGCTCTGTGTCCTGCTCTGTGAAGCCCAGGGCCAGGTGTAGCTCGGTGGCTGTCCCGGGGGCCGAGCAGTCCGGCTGAAGCCGGGGTGCTCTCAGTAGCAGCCCCTGGGAATGCAGGTGTTGCCTGGTGGGTGCCAGGTCCTGGCAGCACGGCCGGCCAGCGCTGGGCAAACAAAGCCTCCTGCTGTCAGCCAACAAATCAATTGCTGATGGCTCTCGGTGCATCCAGCAGGAACAGGTTTGGGCACCGTGGAGAACACTGATCCTGCCCCGAGCGTGATGCAGTGGAGGTAGCTGGCACACAGGCTGCTCACGCTCTGTGCCTTCGGGCAGAGGGGTTTGCCCGCTGTGCCGAAGCCTTCCTCCTCTCTGAGCACACCGAGAGCCAAACGTGTGGTCTGGGACCGAGTGTTGTGAGCACAGGGAAAGGAACTGGGAGATGAGATAGAGGAACCTGCCGGCTCCTGAGAAATGCAGCACGGACACCATCCCTGCCCCAGAGCTCAGAGCTGCTGGGGAGCTGGGGCCGGCTGCTCCTGTCCACAGGGGAAGGCTGGCTGGAGGCTGCTTGTTCCCGGGCAAGGTTTTTACAAGTTCTGGTACCAACACCACGGTCCCTCGCAGCCATCAGTGCAGCAAGGCATTTGTCAGCTGCCTCGCTGGATGGGCTCGCTGGGAAACACAGCTACGCTCAGCTCAAGGTTTTGGGGGGCCCTGTCCAGCACCTCCCGTCTGTTTTTAGGGTGGGCAGCTGGGAGGTATCCATGGGATTGGGACAAGCCTGGAAACAGGACAAAGATGGGCTTTTGCCTTGGATTTCAGACTCTTCCTCACACAACACAAGCCTGTTTAAAAAGCGGCGTTGCTGTTGATGAGCTGGGAAATGGCTCGTGGAGTGACGGATGTTTCTCTGGGGCGTGCAGTGCCTGCAGGGTGCCACAGGGCGCTGTGGTTTGCTGCTGCTAACACACCCCCATCGCCCCCGGGTCAGGAGCGCTGGGTTGCGGTGTGTTCTGGGCTGGGTGGGACAGCAGTTCCCTGAAGGACCCGGGCAGCTCCCCTCGGTGAAGGATCCAGGTGTGCAGGTACATCCTGCATGTGGCATTAAACACCTCAGATCCTTCCATGCAGGGAAGAAGCCTCATTAGGGCTATAAATGGTTTTATATTATATAATGGTTTATATACAGTCCACATAACAAAGGTCTGCCTCTGGCAACATTTGATGCATCGATCATTGAGATGGGACATGCCAAGCGTGGGCTGTCCTGCGGTACCGGCTCCACACCAGACACCACCAGGCTCGGTTCTCACCTGTGCCGTTGGGTGCAGGTGCTGGGCTGCCCGCAGAGCTGCTCTGACCGTGCTGTTTTCTCCTCAGCCGGCAGGCAGGGACCGGAGCCGGGCAGAGCCGGGCGCAGCGGCAGCAGCGGGAGCCCCGCAGCGGCACAGGGACCCTCCCAGGAGCGCATCCTCCCGACACGGTAATTGGGATTTGCAGCAGCCAGGGCTGCTTAAACCACCTGTTCCTCTCAGAAATAAACCGCTCTTTTAAAGGTCTAATAAAGTCCCCTGGCAGCTCTGGAGGCGAGGGCATGCAGAGCCCAGCTCCTGTGCTGTGCCGCTCTGCTGAGCCTTTCCAGCCTTCCTTAGGGAATAATGGGGGAGTGATGGGGAGGATTTAACCAGAGCAGAGCCTCTGCTGCTGTGGGCACTGGGCTGGGGGAGAGAGAGGGAGCATGGCTCAGCTGCAGGTTAAAACAGTTCTGCTTTCTCAGGGTATGGGGCCGTGGTGTGTTTATTGGCTCATTTTCCAGTGTTTTAGAGGGAAATTGCCTGTAGTGCAATACCAGTTCAATGACAAATGTGAGGAAAATGATGTACAGCTGGGGGCACCTGAGCTGGGAGGTTTTGGGTTAGTTACACAGACAGAAGAAAATCAGAATTTATTACATACAATAAATTCTATTTTGCATTTGCCCGTGGGTCCCTGGAAGTGTCCAAGGCCAGGCTGGATGGGGTTCAGAGCAACTTGGGATAGTGGAAGGTGCCCACAGCAAGGGGCTGCAATGAGATGAACTTTATTGCTCCCTTCCAACCCAAACTATTCTAGGATTCTGTGATAAAAGAAATGTTAAAAATATATTCCTTTTATAGCAGTATATTCTATATAGATGATCTACATAAGTAGAATTCAGAATATGTAGATCATGTATATTACATGTATTTTATCAAAGCATATTATATTATACAAGAGATACTAATATATGTCTGTTAAATATTGTCACTTAGACAATGCATATTAAATGTATTATCTACAACATATAAAAACACATATGCATTATACATAATTACTGATACATCACCAATGTTGATGTAATGAAACACTCTTGTCTGACAGGAGGTTTTGTCAGCTCTGCAGCCAGGATTTGTGTGCTGTGGAGGACAGTGTAGGTGCTCATAAGTGTGCATATCCACTGTACATACATGGTCTGAAATACAGTTTTTGTATCTATATACTGCACTGAATATTTCGTGATGCACATCATATATGTTCCAAATATTGCATGTTCATTATATCATGTTATACAGAATTCATACATCACTGATATGATTTATATACTTTTCTTATGTTCATTTTTAAATAAAAGTGTACTGCACATATATGCACACAGTATTACAGTTAGCAAAGTAATGTTATAGTTTATGTCATATGTACATATAGCTAGTATATATACCAAGCTTATATAGATATACCTTATATAGATATACCTGTGCTTATATAGATATACCTGTATAATATAAAGGTAATATGTTGTATTAACCTATAACCAATTTTTGAATAGAGTTATTACCTTTATAGTCAGTATTTAATATTCAAAACCAGGTATTAATAAGATAAAATATATAGTGCATATATTATATAATACATTGTGAAATATATAATGCATATCACATTATATACCTTGTATTATACATAAATTACAGATCACAGATTGCATATATTTTCCTTAATGTAATAATACATACTCATTGTATCTGTATTTAATGCCTATAACATATGCTCTAGCTAATAGAAACATGCATAACATCAAATATTAGATATGCAATTTGAAATACTGTAGCATGTAATATATAGAACATAAGACAACATCCCTAATATATTTTCTATAGTTAAAGAGATCATATTAATAGGCATAGGAATAAGATAATACCTATACAAATGTTTGTAAAATATGTTAGGCAGCCTTTTAAAGCTGAATGAAGGTACAGTTAGAGGTGATATTTGGAGGAAATTCTTGGCTGTGAGGGTGGCAAGGCACAGGTTTCCAGAGAAGCTGTGGCTGCCCCAGTCCTGGACGTGTTCCAAGGCATGTTGGGCAGGGTTTGGAGCAACCTGGGATGGTGGAAGGTGTCCCTGCCCATGGCAAAGGTGGGATGAGATGAGCTTTAGGTTCCTTTCCAACACAATCTATTCTGGCACTCCATGGTAAGTATAAACTAGTCTATATTTTTATTTAATTTAGTAAATTATTTTTCATGCCATTTCCGTGCCTGCAGCCACAGGTGTCCCTGGTTCTGTGGGTGCCCCTGGTCCTGTGGGTGTCCCTGGTTCTGTGGGTGCTCCTGGTCCTGTGGGTGTCCCTGGTCCCATGGTGTCCCTGGTCCCATGGTGTCCCATGTCCTGTGGTGTCCCTGTTCCCGTGGTGTCCCTGTTCCCATGGTGTCCCTGGTTCTGTGGGTGCCCCTGGTCCTGTGGGTGTCCCTGGTCCTGTGGTGTCCCTGTTCCCATGGTGTCCCTGGTCCTGTGGTGTCCCTGGTCCTGTGGGTGCCCCTGGTCCTGTGGGTGTCCCTGGTCCCATGGTGTCCCTGGTCCTGTGGGTGCCCCCAGCCCCATGATGTCCCTGGTCCTGTGGTGTCCCTGGTCCCATGGTTTCCCCAGCCCCATGATGTCCCTGGTCCCGTGGTGTCCTTGGTCCCATGGTGTCCCTGGTCCCGTGGTGTCCCCAGCCCCATGGTGTCCCCAGCCCCATGGTGTCCCTGGCCCCGTGGTGTCCCTGGTCTTGTGGTGTCCCCAGTCCCATGGTGTCCCCGGTCCCATGGGTGTCCCCGGTCCCATGGTGTCCCCGGTCCCATGGTGTCCCCAGTCCCGTGGTGTCCCTGGTCCCGTGGGTATCCCTGGTCCCATGGTGTCCCTGGTCCCATGGTGTCCCCAGCCCCATGATGTCCCTGGTCCCGTGGTGTCCCCGGTCCCATGGTGTCCCCAGTCCCGTGGTGTCCCCAGTCCCACGGTGTCCCCAGCCCCATTGTGTCCCCAGTCCCATGGTGTCCCTGCTCCCATGGTGTCCCCAGCCCCATGATGTCCCTGGTCCCGTGGTGTCCCCGGTCCCATGGTGTCCCCAGTCCCGTGGTGTCCCCAGTCCCATGGTGTCCCCAGCCCCATGATGTCCCCAGTCCCATGGTGTCCCCAGCCCCATGGTGTCCCCGGTCCCATGGTGTCCCCAGTCCCGTGGTGCCGGTGCCAGCCCCTCAGCTGTGTGGGAGCTGTGTGCCCTCTGTCTGGAGCCTGTCCCCATCCCTGCTGCTGCCAGGGCAGTGGGGACAGCAGCTGTGCCAGCCCTGGTGCGGGCACCGCCGGCTCAGAGCGCGGCCAGCACGGCCCCCGAGCCGTGAGCCCAGCCTGCTCTCCACCCGCTCCAGGGTGCTGGGCCTGGGGCAGGGATCCTCCCGGGGAAAGGCAGGTGGAAACCAGGTTCCCAACAGCTCCTTAGTGTGTGCACGTTCACTTCTGCAAAGTGTCTTATCTGGAGCTAGCTGGATTAACTCTCCATTTCTAGTTAGAGCACCTGAAAGCAATTTAGGAGAGGACTTTGCTGGGAAGGGAGATTTCCTTTTTCTCTTCAGACGTCATTATGGCTGAGTGCAGCCCCCTGCATTTGCTCTAGGAATGCTCCTCTCCAGAGGAGAAAATCACCATTACAAACCTCTTATTTTAATACTGCTGCTTGGACCACGAGGCATTGCAGGGAATTGCCCAGTGGTTTCTGGGGTCCCCAAAGGTCTGTCACTGTGCTTGGCACCACGGGCAGGGCCGGGCTGGCAGGAGGTGCCACCCTGCAGGGTGACAAAGGGCACTGCTGCCATGTGGGGCCGCAGTGTGTGACCAAAGGTGCCCCCGTGTCAGTCACGGCACGGTGTGGAGTCCTCGAGAGCTCTCCGGGCTGGGGACCCCGCTGCCTGCTCCACAGCCCAGAGGGACTGAAGCCACATCCAGCAGGGAATGTCCCTGTCACCTGGGAGCCAGCCCTGCACACCCACAGCACCCACAGCAGCCGGGCCCAGCAGCACCAGCATCGGAGTTCCAGCCCCAGCACCTCCCTCCCACCGCCACACACACCACAGGTACCACCTTCTATTGCTCTGGGGAGAAACTTTATTGTGAGCAAAGATTTATTAATTTTGTGAGGGGTAACAGAGTGGCTTTGTCATCCAGGGTGCAAAACCACAGCGGAGTTTATACAAATTAATAGTTTTTTGACATCAGGAAAACATGATTTTCATTGATGTCTTAATTCTTCCCTGAATTAGAGGTACATATTGCTCTAAGGAGAAAAGGCTCCTTACTCAGAAGGATGCCTTTGAAATTCTTTCAGACCAGCTATTGGATAACTAAGTGCCAGACACCCTTGCCTGTCCAGCCCTGAATGTAAAATAAATTAAAATACATGTTTTATTTTCCAGGTTCCTTCAGTGACAGGAAATCAATAGAAAGCAAAACCCAGCTGTGAAGCAGAAAATCAAACAGGTTTGCCCAAGCTCTCAGTGATAGAGGTTCCTTCCTGCAGCTGCACCAGGTGAGTTCCTGCCGGGCACCCAGGCTGAGCTGCTGCCCCTCAGGCACAGAGCCCAAGGGCCACCTCAGCATCACTGGCCACAGCTGGAATGTGCCCCACAGGCACTGGGGGCCCCTGGCCAGGTGCTGGCTCTCAGATGGACAGACAGCTGCAATACCAAGTGCAAGTGCAGAAACAAACACGGGGGCCCAACAGGGCATTTCCCAAAATCCCTTCACTCAAAACAACTCCCATTCTGTTGGGAGGTGTGTGGATGTGTGCCCAGGAGCAACCAAGCAGCAGCAGGACAGGGCTCTGGGGCTGCTGAGCTCAGATTTCTGTTGCTTTAAAATACTGGATGTTTAACCCCATCAACCTATGACACCTGTAGACCAAAACACCTCAGCTACTGCCAACACGAGCTCTGCTCACTACAGCAGGTGCCAGGAGGACCCCAAGTCTCCAGAAACCTTTAGTTGAGTTGTCCTCTGGCTAGAGACAGGTCCCTGCTGGGACAAGGTAAGGGGGTTACTCAGTTCTTCACGCTGTGCCGGGAAGGGGTCATGGCAGGAGTGTGGCATTTGCTCTTCTAGAAGTGATTTGCTTATTTTTGTTTCTCTAGGGAGCAGTTCCAGTGCACACCACAGAAAAGCCACGGTATTCCCGCAGTGGGACATCCCTCATCCACCTGTGCTCCAGCAGGAATGTTTACTACTGGGCTAGGCACAGGAAAACCTCTCTTCAGCAGAAATTCCCTAATGCACAGGTAAGTGCTGCCTGGAATGACTAAAGCAGTGCTCTAAGGGTACATTAAGTAACTGGTCTCAGTGCTGGTTCATGACCTCTGGCTGCGGCACCTGCGCCCAGGGGCTTGGCTCACGCGGTGCCAGTGCGGTGGTGACGGTGACACAGGTGACATCCAGTCCCCAGCTATGTCTGTCCAGGCTGGAGAAAGGCCATTTCACAGAGCAAACTCCTCACCCAGGCTCTTCAAGACGTGTTCACCCAGACCTGCCTGTTCTGATCTGTGCTCAGGTGCCGTGGGCTGCCCCGGCCACAGCTCTGAGCTGCAGGGCCTCAGGTGGACGCCTTGCTGAGGGTGCTGGTGGAGCTTCCCAGAGACCCTGCTCCTGGAGGCACGTGGCAGTGGGGGCGAGGGAGGCTCTGCCAGCTGGATTCCAGTGGTGTCAGTGAGCTCAGTGCTTGCACTTGTGGTGAGGCAGCCTGGAAAACAGAGTGGGCAGGGGAAACCCAGGTCAGCACAAAACAGCCTGTGTCCTCAGAATAACCACATGGCACAGTGCAGCCCCTTCCCTTTGCCTCTTCCCAGCCTCTCCTGGGCATCACTCAGGTGAACTTGACCACCAGAGGAAGAGTTTGCTCCAGGCTGCTGAAGAGCTGCCATACTGTGCTTCCCAGAGAAGTGAGGGATTTCTCTTTGCCAGCTCCCAGAAGTGAGGAGCAGCGAGGCTGTCAGTGTCCAGGTGAGCACTGAGCCCCCCACCATCACCCCCTTTTGGTCTGCACAGCTCTTGCAGCTCCCAATGGCTCTCAGGGCCCCAACAGTCCCATGGGAGGGAGGCAGGAAGCTCCCATCGTGCTCACTCAAAGCTCCAACATAAAATAGTTCTGTGTGGGTGATACAAAACTGGGTTTTGCTGTGTGCCATTAAACTGCTCTTGTGTATTTGTTATATATCCTGTTACAGAGAGCTGGAAATGAGCACCCCCAGTGTGAGGGCTGGCACAGAACTCTCCCTGGAAGAATCCTAAAGAATTGTGATTTCTTACACTATATTACAGGTACCCTCGTTACTGTTGGCTTATGGTCACCACTGGGGAAGGGTCTTGGGGGGCTGTGGGTAAGGGGGGTTACACTTTGTTGTTGGGTGGAGTCACCTGTTGGTCATTCCCCAGAGGCCAGGTCTGCCCAGGCTGGCTGAGGGGGAACAGGTGAGCACATGGTCATTAAATGAGACACTAATGACCAAAACCAGGTGTGCGCTCCCTGCTCCTCCCAAAGCATTTCCCAGGGGAACAGTGTTTCATCAGCTCCTTCAGGAAACAGTATTTTTAAACTGTGTTGCAATTCTCTCCGCAAGTGTAAACACAAGTTTTTATTACAGGTGGGAGGGAGGAACAGCCTCACAGCCAGGCAGGGAGAGCAAGTTCTGAACCCTCTCAGAAGGCTGGCACACCAGTGGCACCTGCTCTGAACCTCCTGAGGGATGGTTGTGTAGTAGGAAAACCTACTTCCAGTGCAACAACTGACTCCATTCCTAGCTGTGCCTGGCCAGGCCACAGCTCTTCAATCCTCCCTGCACCTTCCTAGCCCAGGTAAATCTCAAATGTGTGCAAAGTGCCCCAAAGGGCAGCCAGGGCCTTGGCTGAAGCTGCCCATGGCTGAGCTGTCCCTTGAGGCACAGGTGAGCAGGGGGCTGTCCTTGCAGGACGGGTGGGGACATGGCCTCGGGTCAGTGTGGCAGCAGGATGAGCCCTCAGCTGCTGTCTGAGGACAAAGACCCACCCTGGCTCTGGACTGCACTTCCAAGGTGAGGTGCAACCTGTGCTTCTGCTTGAGCAGCTCTGAGTGTCTGAGTGACTGAAAGCAGGAGCGGAACAGCAGCAGAGCAGCCCCGAGTGTGAACCCCCCCGGGATGCTGCAGCCGTGCGTTCGCATCCCAGCCACAGCCCTGACCAGATTGGGCCTTTGAGAAAACTGATGAGGGGAAATTGCACATTTTGAAAAGGTGGAAAGTGTGACTTAGCCTGTAAAGGCATTTTCTGTGAAAAATGCAGAACTGTCAATTTTGGATTAAAACAAAACCTGTAGTGCTATTAACTGCGTTGAAAGGCACGGGGGAGGGAAGGGCTGTGAGGGAGGTGGTGTGCTTGGCATGCCTGCAGTGAGGCAGAATGGCAGATGGTCAAAATAATGCAGGTTTCTCCAAATGGACAAGCTGAGGCAGCTTAGAGAGAGAGGGGAAAAGGAAAATAAAGAAATAAAATTTAAAAAAAAAATACTAAAAAAAAAGTACGCGGATCACGGGAATCGGTCACTGTGAGAGGATCGCGGGAATCGGTCACCGCACACGGATCACGGGAATTGTTGCTGGGCACATGTGAGAGGTATTGTTTTATATGGACCATGGAAACCATCACCATGTCTGGGGTCATCAGTGTACACAGATCACGGGACTCTGTGCCATGGCCACAGGGCATCAGCCCACGTGGCTCGCAGGAGACTTCACACAGGAGATGTTA
>NC_031770.1:486278-511521 GCF_001522545.3 Parus major
AGGGGGCAGAACTGTGCCCTAGAGGCAGAAGCACATGTGCAGGAGCGCAGGAGTGTGAAAGGCAGAAGAGCAGAGGTGGCAGAGCTGCACAGGAGGCAGAGCTGAAGATGGAGCCGAGGCAGCGAGGGAGGACGAGGGGAAGGAGAGCTGTTAGTGATGAAGCACAGCAGCAGAGCGGCCGGTGGGAAGCGTCACTCTTACCTGCGGCCGTTGCTGTAGCGAGAGCATGAACACTCTAATCTAAAGGGAGAGAACAAACCCATGTCAGTACAGGACCAAAGCAGGGGAACCAAACCGAGTCAGTGCAGGAGCTGTACCCTGTGAGTGCTGCGCTTGCTCCAGCCTGACACAGCACACCCTGCCTGCAGGACAGACCCATGCACTTCCTCCTGGGGTCTGAGGACTGAAACAAACAAGGGAGGGAACGCTGGCAAAAGCTGGAATGATTATTCGTGGTGCTTCATCTTCTGCCAAACCTGCTGCTGTGCAATGGTGGAATGCAGCTGCTCCACGTCCAGCACTGTTGCTGGCCACACCATTTCAAACCAGCTAAAACTTGAGGCTTCACGGAGACCTAAACCTCTGTGACACTATAGCCAGGTTAAAACTCCAGGAAGTGAGCAGCATAGTGATCCTGGTGCCACAGAAATTTCCCAGAGGAGGAAGGAAGTCCTTGAGTGCACGAAACCTGTCCATGAGCAGACACACACCTGCACTCAGATGAGACACACACCCACACACCCTGGAGGGCCTCTCACAGCTGAGGCTGCTTAGAGAGCATTAAGCTTTTAAAACACATTTCTTGCAGGAGGGACTAAAAACAATTGAAATATAGATGAAAGCATTTTAAATGCAGGGTTACCTTGCAGGAAGAGATGGTGTACTGCATCTTAAATCCAGTCCACAGAACAAACCTGGTTTCTTCCCCAGGGCATGTGCTCTGGGAATGGCCTTTTAGCCACTGCTCGTGAAGCAGCTGAACACCCCTGACAGCAAGGGTGGGTAGGACCATGGCCTGTGAGGATCCTGGAGACAGGTACTTGAGAAGAACCAGTAAGTTTTCACATGGGCTGTGACCTATTCCAGCCCCCCCTTAACCTTTCATCCATGTCTGTGGAAATCTTTGTTTTCCTTCCTAGAAAATGCAAAGGTAATAAAATTCCAGATAGAATCATTGTAGTAAATCTGCACAGCATTCCTGTTTCCAGCTCCCAAATACATACTCCAAGTCCTCTGTAAGCAGCATCCTGAGCCTGCGTGGAAGAACCCACAGATAACTAAAGCTGGGTTAATCACATCCTGCAGTGCCCGGAAAGCTGTGACACAGTAAAGAGACTCTGACAGTACCTGTTAACCAGGGCAGAACTGACCCTGAAACAGCACCCACAGCTCAGATGGGAGTGCCTGGCACCACTGAGGGCCTTCACAGTTTGAGGGCCTCAGAAATAAGCCTGAAATGTACACACTGAAGTTTAATTACTCACAAGTTGGAGCAGCTACTGCTGAGTTCTGCCAGGCTCACCCTCAGCCAGGGACCACCAGGTGCTGGGGGTTATGTGGGTGTCTCAGGTAGGGCAGCCCAAGCCCTCTGCACACAGCTGCAGGATGGCTCTGGCCCAGTTCTGCTCTGCCTCTGCTCTGGGTCTCTGCTGGCACCTCAGTGCAGAGGGCAAATGCAAAGGGACCTCAGTGCAGAGGGCAAATGCAAAGGGACCTCAGTGCCTGGAGCTTTCTCCATCAGCTCGAGCAGCTGGAGCTGTCACCCAGCAGAGGAGACAGCCCATCAAGCTCATGTCTTCACCCTTGCCAACACGGATTGCTGGGATTGCTCTCCCTCACCTCCTCCTCTCCTGGAGAGCACAGAGGGGAGTGCCCTCCGAGCCAAACACTTCCATGGGAAAGGCAGAGGCCAGGCTGAGAGCCCTGATGTGGCTGCAGATCCCAAGGGGAACACCAGCCTTGAGGAGGAAGCAGTCCCAGCACCTGCCCAGCCTCAGAGGACAAGTTTGGACTGTCCACCCCCAGTGGTGGCCCAAGGGACAGCCCCAGCACACTGTGCAGGTGGCCACTTCCTCAGGAATCTGGAGCCAGGCCTGGGCTCCTGGGCAGACACCTTCATCAGCCTGTTCGGCCACAGAGCTGCTGCCCCCAGCACCTCGAGGTACCTCTGAGCCTGCCCTGCTAATGCCAGACCATTCCTGACCCTCACAGGGACACGTGGGCAGCAGCCCTGCCAAAAGGGCAGGGAAACTATGGGCAGAGCACTGAAAACCAAGAGCACACGGGCAAGGAGCAGCTCCTGCAGGAACTCCCCGAGGGCAGCCCAGCTGCAGCAGGCTCCAGTCTGCTGAGGATGAGGAACAACCTGGGCTGGACAGGGGAAGCCAGACAGCTCCTTGTGCCCCATCCTGAATAGTCCTCACAGGGAAGGAGGGAGAAGAGAAAGCCCTTGAGTCCTGCCCCCTGTGGGGTAACTGTCCTGGTTACCTGCTCCACTTCCCTCAGCTTTTCCTCTTTGTTCAGTGCCTGGACAAGCTGCACCAAGGGCTGCACAGTGTCCACCTCACCTGAGCACCGTGCCCAGCAGACCTCAGACACACCCCATGCTAACAACAATTCCCTGTCCCACCAGTAACCAGGACAGCCAGGAATTTCCTAGATCCCATATATTAGAAACAAATTGTTCAGTTTCAGGCGACACTGACACACCGATCAAACCCAACCTTGGCACACACCGCATGTGCTCCCAGACAGTGGCACAGTTACTCAGTTTCAGATGTGTATGATTTCAATATTCCCAGGAAAACAGGAAAAAATTATATATATATTTATAGAGAACCTGGACACAGATCTGACAGAACACCCTACAGAGCTTCAAGGAAAAAGACAAAAGGACAAAACCCCCAAAGTAGTATAAAAACCCCAGAAAAATCAAACCAAAACAAAAGGTATCCTTGGCTCAATTACTGTTACAAAAAGCATCAGTCCTGTTTAAAACAAGAATTAGTCTGGGTTTGGTTTTGTTTCTGTCAAAAAATATTTTAAATCTGCATGTCCCATTCAAATAATCCTTTTGCTTTAAAGTGGAAAAGATAAAGCCCAGCACTGAACAAAAAGTGGTTTAAAATAAACCATATCTTGCTCACTGTACATTCACATATTTTCTACAAGAACTTTGGGCATGTAAAAGTCCAGACACAAAAGAAAAGCATGTGTCACCTTTGCAACAAAAAGGTTGCAAAATCTCGGTTTTATGTAAATCAGCAGGCACAGCTCCCGAGGCTTTAAAACCAGGGAATGCTGAAAACCTCAATAGTTCCTCCACTCAAGTGTTGCTCCTGGGCAATGCCATAATATTCATTAAAGAATCCATTTATCAACAGATACCACATGTCCAAGTTTTCCAGCAGTTTTTCTGATGCTCTACTGCAAAGGATGCTTTAAAAACGTTAAGCTGGAACACAGGAACCTGAGATGCTTTCTCTGCCCACTCCACACTATCCATTAGCAAGTAAAAAAGCCAAGATTTACACTATATCTTCCCTGATAAGGCTGAGCATTGTGCTTTATTTTCCAAGTCATTAGCATGCACAAGAATGACCTCATGGTGAACAGATGCACTTGGATATGGCAGTGATTAGATCAGTCCTCTCAGCAGTCAAGTGTGCCCGTTCCCATTAACCCCTGAGGCGCCGGCGGCAGTGCTGCACCAGGGGGTTCCCTGGAAAGCAGGAACCTGCCCGGGCAAACACAAACCCCTCAGACAGAATCCTTGCGAAAGCTACGACTGGAGAGTTGTTCTGCAGTATCCAGCAGCCCCTTCCACTTCCCCAGGTTAACACCGTGCTTCTGCTGCTGATCTGCCACAGAAACAGCCCAAAGCCTCGAGGAACCCTCATGAGCCACAGGGGCAGTTGAAGTTGGGGCGCTGCTCTGCCCACTTCAGCTTCACCAATTATTTTAAAGAACACACAAGTATTTTCTTGAATAACTATTTCTGGTTTTGGCTGAAGGAGCAAGAACAGCAGCTTAAAGCCTATCCACTAAAAGGAGAAAAATCTGCAGAGGGAAAGAATAATTCAATAGTGTTGGATTATGGAGGATTTCCTGGGCTGCCTCTCAAACCCTGCCTAATTAAAATACAGCATGTAATGCACCAGTTTAACAACAAAGGGCCGTATTCCCAGCTTTTGTTCCTAATCTGCACATCCCCTAAATGAGTTTGGGGATGGCCATTCTGCCTGTGAGGCTGCATTTTCAGTGCTGAAGATATCGGGGCTATCTGTTATCCATACAGGGAGTTTAAGGCTCTGTTCCTCAAAACAGCAAAGGAGATCAACTGGACAATTTTCCTACAGAAAATGCAGCACCTGCAAGACTGGTGACAGGGAGACTAAGCCAGGGCAGGAAAACCACATCCCACGTGAGTCTGGGGATGCATCCCCGGGGGCAGCATCAGAAAACACAAAAACATCCAGTTCCAGTAATTATCTCCTAGCCAGTGACACCCCAGTGAGGTATCACCGAGAGCTGTGTTTGATTTCTCCCCACGCTGTGGGAGACATCACCCCTGAGAACATGCTGCACTGAGATGAGCAGCACCCTTACTCCCTGACCCTCTCTGCTGCACACAGGCGTTCCCAGCACTGACAGGATCACACCTGAGGGGCATTGTAACAATCAGATCAGATGAGAATTAATCTTACATTTACCTGAGCACTTTATACTCAGCTGACCCAGCTGGCTTGTACTGCCACCTGTGCCAGCTCCATACATCCCACAGAATCAAGGCTGGAAGAGATCAACAAGTCCAGTGGCCAATCCAGCACCAACCATCATCACCACAAGATCAGATCCTAACGCATCCTGAACACTTCCAGATACGGGGAACCAGTGCCTCCCTGGGCAGCCTGTGCCGGTGCCTGACCACTCCTTCAGGGAGAAGTGCTTCTTTTTATTTACTGCTCCCTGACTCCTTTCTTCTGTTTCAGAAGAGAGAAATGCCCCCTGTATGGCTGAGTGGCAGACAGGTGATTCCTGCAGGTGTGGGTGGACAGGTGGATCCATGTCTGGAGCAGGCCTGGCTGGGGAACAGTGGAGCTGCCGGGGCTCCATTCAGCCTCCCTGCCCACTGCTGAGGGGCATCTGATGGAAAACACATCCCCACGGCCACAGCTGACACTGCCCCTGCTCATCACTCACTAAATATGCAGGAGAATCAGCAGGTGACGTGAAGAGACTCTCTGAAGCGGAGATTCTGACACCAGAAGTCATGGCCAGCCTCCAGTTCATGAGCGGGAAATTAATTCTGAGGCTCAGAGGTCTGAAAATTGGGACCGGACTGGGGGAGGCTTTGCACTTACAAGCAATTAAAATAATGAAATCATACCCAGGTACTCCTGATTTAACAGTGTTTTGAAATCCTCAGCTGCTGGGAAACACTTGAAATGTGTTTGGCATACACAGCTCATCCTTCAGAAAGTGGGGCTGCCGAGGGCTGTGCCCTGTCAAACCACATCTGACACAACACCGTGTGCTAAGAACAAGTGAGGATGGAAAACAGCTAGGCACAGAGCAAAGCGTTTAAAACAGATCTCTGGATCCACATTCCTGTTTGCTGATATGTCGGCAGATAAACGATTCAAGTGCTAACAACCAGCCCTGGGCACGCGCCGCGCTGCTATTGAAATGGGCAATTTTTTTGTCTCAGACTTTTGGCAGAGTGTATAAAAGAATTTAATGCACAGCTGTTCTACTTTTTAATGTAGGAAACATTAATCAAAGCTTTAAGTTATAAGCTTTCCTAGCATTGTTTAGTATTCCAGTTCAGCAGAGATCAATAGATCCATCCCGTGTTCCCTGACGCCTCTCCAGGACGCAGAGGCACGATTATGTAAATGTCCCCGGCTTCCTCCCCCCTCCTGCCAGCGCTTATCTCCAAAGCCTTCTGCCTGCTGCTCCTGGCCACCACTGCCCGGCCAGCACCGGTCTCTTATCTCCTCACAAAGCTCCGAGCACGCCAGGATCGGAGCCAGCAACGCCAGACAATGCTGCACGCCTGGTTTTATTCCTAAGTGATTTATGTGAGCAAATTTAATTTCTTCCTTCAGTGTTTCAGTTTAGATGGAAGATATCTGCTAACAAGTAGGGCTAAAGAGAAATAGAGCAGATGTCCTGCAACGTTTATACAGGTTGGAAATAATCTATTCAGCAATCCAAAAGAGAAGCAGGGAATCATTAGAAAGTGCCAGTGTCACCCTAGGAGTGTCAACGGTGGATTAAGGAATCTTTGTTACAGAGTCCAGCACACGGTGACCAGATACTTTCTGGATGCTGGGAAAAAAACACATTTTGAGGGCACTAGAAATGTGCATTTCAGAGCCAAAGTTCCCTTTCAGGAGAGGTTCACTTAAACTCAGCCAAACCCTCCAGACAGCGACTGTGAGTGCACAGCAAGCTAACCCTCCGCAAGGCACACAAGGGATGAATTCCCAGAGCTGGGCACAGTGTCAGCTCTCAGCAGGCCGATGACTGATGGGCACTGCCGTGTGCACACACACACACACACCCCACACACCCCACACACCCATCCCAAACCCCGCAGAGGCTGCGGGCCAGGTGCTGCAGGGCAGCCTGCCGCGCGCTCGCCTGCAGCGAAGGGACGCGCCGCATCCCGCGCCGCTGCCAGTCCCTGACGGCACCCCGTTCCTGCGGCTCTTGTGCATTAATCCCTGACCCTGGTAGCTCAGCAGCATAATCCCCATTTAGCATTAGCAGCAGCTTCCCCTGCGAGGAACTATTTCTGATAAGTGAGCCCCGATTCAGGCCTCGCTTTTGAACACAATATTCCCAGCTCAGCAAGAACCCAGAGTCCTGAATGAGCCCGAGCCCATCACTGCGAGAAAGTTCATTAACCTCGCCGGAGTTGGGGGTTAACAGGATAGCTGAAGAAAGGAGCAGTGTGAATAGCTCTGATGCAAAACAAATTAAAATGAATGTCATCATTCCTTTTGATATTCATTAGTTGATTCAGGGGAAGAATAGTCTTCTTAAATTTGCAAGCATTTATCTACAAAAAACAGGTGTACATCTGCTGCTCAAGTGCTTCTTGGAGCTACAGAGAAGAATAACGTGCAGAGACTCACCAGTTCCACCGAGGGAGTAGCTGGGAGAGGGAGAGAAGACCTGAGCGGCAAAATCCTCAAACGTCATCACTTCTTTGTGGTTCTGGATGATGGCTTCGAGGTACAGAGCTCTCTCCTCATAGCTGTGAGGCCCCGTTAAGGAAAGGTGTGTGCAGAACTCAAGGCTGTCACGGCATCCCCGAGCAGCAGCCCCAGATCCACTGACCGGGGTGGAACGGGCAGGGAACCGGCCCACAACTGCCCAAGGGCTCTGAACAGGGGCAGCAAAGAGGGGATAGATACATTCAGGGCTGGAAATTCAGGGTAACACCTTTTGAGCTTCCTGACTAAGCTGTGACCTGGGAGCTGCCGAGCACAGGAGCAAAAGCCCCGGATCAAAAGCCATCGTCACAGACGGGCTGTGGCACTATGGGAAGCTCCTGGCATGCAATATTCCTGTTCAAATGACCAGAAAAGTAACTAGATTGGAGGAAAAAACCTACAGGACAGAGGGATACACCCCCCCACCCCATTCATTTGATCACCGGACTTCTTAGACAAAATTAAGCACAATAAACCAATTCCAAAAGCGTGACGGTTATATTTAGGGCAGGTGCTAGAAGGTGCAACCTTATGTATCCCAAATAAATGATGCACAGTGGACGAACCCAGCCCACAACTTGCATGCATTATGGCCTGAATAATGCAGGCAACAAAGCGAGCTAACATCGAGACTATTGCCTTTTAATTAAAACTCGGCAACCTGGAACACACAGCATTCAAATGTGTAATCAAAAACCAGTCACCAATAAAACTTACAAGCGTAACAAGCTGAAGCAACTTTCCAGCTGTCTTAATAGGACCCCTGCTTGCGGCAGCCTTTCACAGCGGAGAAAGCAAATCTTCCCCTTTTGTGTGCAGCTTCTGTCTGCTCAGAAGGTGAATCATACACTTCCAATAACAGGATAACGCCTGGGACAAACCTACAATGGGCTGGAGAGCCTCACGTATGACTTTATGAATTAGGGCTCGCAGGAGCCAGGATGACATCTCATTCTCCGTTTCCTCAGTGAAAACAAAAGTTTTCAGCGCCTCATTGTGTTTCTGTTATGGGGAAATGCACTCGAGCTCTGCAAGGCTGTTCGGTGGGAGCAAAGGCCAAGCTGAATTTAGAAATTAGGAGCAGGAGAATAACACCAGTGACAACAGAATGCAGGTGAGGGTATTTAGAATTGAAAAGCATTACTAATTAATATTGAAGTGCCATTTGTGACTTGCAGTACATTAACAAAACCACTCTGAAACACTACTTTAAAAAAAAAAAAAAATATCAGATAAAAGCGGTGCTTAAAGCCAGGAGACGACGGTCTGGTGTCGACCTCGAAGGGAATAAGCAAAGCACGTCTTCATTGCACGCGAGTTCCTGCGGGCACGGTGGCAACAAAGGGAAGAGAAAGAAAGGAAGAATTTTGCGTTTAACGCTCATAGAGAACGATTGATACATGATAAATCTTCTTATAAACTTCCCGTGGAAGCCTGAAGAAAGAAAATCAATAGGCAGCATTTCAGCGTTTGCACCTGCTGCCAGCGTTATTTGCTCGGTTTCCCTGCCCTGCCCGGGAGAACGCGCTCCTGCCAGCGCCGGCGTGCGGAGCTGCTCCCTGCACGGCCTGAATGAACTCCCGGTGACTCCTGCTAATGAATAGGCTGCCAAACTTCCTCCGAGAGAGGCACACGCCCGGGCCCGATTGTAAAGGGACTGACGGATGCCATTCAGCGCTCATTATGGAGATGGCGATTCCCGGGCGCTCGGCTGTTGCCAGGGCCGTGCGGGCCGGGGCTGCCGGGGACTCTTGGGGCTGCCGGGGCTCCTGGGCCTGCCGGAGCTCCTGGGGGCTGCCGGGGACTCCTGGAGCTCCCGGGGCTGATCCCGTCTGGAGCCGGCACGTGCTGCCGCAGCGGGAGCGGCCCCGGCCGTGACAAATGGCTCAAAGGGCTCGGTGACACCGGGGGCTGCCGAGCACCTGAGCCTGCGGGCCGGCCGGCAGCGCTCCATTCACCGCCCGGCCCCGGCCCCGCCTGCTCCTGGGCTTCCACCCAGGCCCGGGGGACGAGCAAAGGCTTTTCAGGCTTGCCCGATAATGCCCTGCTGGGTCCCGAGCGGCTCCGGACAGCTGAGGGAAACGCTGCCCGGCTTTGCTCTGCCCCCGGTACAATCCTGCTGACGAGCCGGAGGATGCTGCTCAGCACACAAAACACCGGGAAAACCCGCCCGGACAGGCAGCTGAGCAGCGACAGGAGAGGCAGCTGAGGGAGAACAGGGCGAGGTCTGGAGAGCCCCAGGGATCAGGCAGAGAGGATCCCAGCCCAGCCAGGCCGGGACTGCACACCCCAGCTCCCATCAGCAGCCAGCTCGGCTCGGTGCTCCCCGAGCAGCGGGGACACAGCAGCTCCTGCTCCTGCCATGGGGACAGCGAGCTCGTTTGTACTCACAGCTTAGTCAAACCAGAACTGAGTGACTCCAGCAAACTGAAATTAAACTCCCTGCTATCTCTGTCTCAGTACATATGCACATTTGGGAGAACAGTTGGGATTCATTAAAAAAAGAAAAAGTCAACTAAAATTTTGCTCAAGTCTAGGAATCTCAATGTGGAGGCATGGTGAACAATCTGGAAAAGAACCCTCCAAAAAAACACCTCTGGCCTGTAAAAAAAGCATCACAAAGTTTTCTATTTATTGCCCTGTAGGAACGCGTCTGTCCCGAAAATCCCTGGAGCAATACTTCTGTCAGAGCTGCCCCATGGAAAAATGTGCTGTGCCTTCAGCCTAAGAGCCAACCACGGAATTACACACATCAGAACCTCACAGCAAACCTCTTTAACCTGACCTTTGTGTCACGGCTCTCCTGTCAGCTTTGGGCAGAGCCCACCTGACACCAAGGTGCCCCCAACACCAAGCAGAATTTAGATGTGCCACATAAACTACTGGTTTAAATTCAACCATGGATCAGCTCTGAGCTGTGAGCAGGGCTGGGAGGGAGCTCCGAGTGCCTGGCTGCCTTTCCTGGAGCAGCCTCAGGGCTGGAGCGCTGCAGGGAGCACACAAATGCACTGCTGCGGCAGGCCTGGCCGCACAGGATGAGCTTGAACCCTACCCTGGCAGAAAGCTGGACAGCTGGCTGCCCTGATTAACCAAACCCCAGTTATCTGGGGCTTGGGGCATCCCCTGAGATCTGCAGATAAATGCAGTTACACCAGACCCTTCGAGGAGCTGATCAAAAGCTCCTCTTTTAATACGTACAGCAATTTGACCCACCCCTCCACGGCTGCATTATTTTACATTTTGTTTCTGCCAAGGCGGAACTCCAGAGCAAAATAATTTAGACAGACACAAACGGGTTTATTTTTTTCATTCCATGTGAAATAATGACATGGAGGGCCATGACAAGGTGTGAATTATAGATCGTGATCATATATAAAACTGTGGGAGAACAGGAATTTAGGTCCTATTTGAATACAACAAACAAATCTCAATATTTGAGTATTATGAGCTTCTAGTAGTGTTTTATCAGCATACTAATTACTTTAACATTTTAACCACACAATGAAGGCTGTTTGAAAAAAACCCCAATACATTAAAATGTGAACATCAGCTATTTGCAATAAACCACAGAAACTTATTGCAGCAGCAGGATGACCTGCAGAGTGAAACACACAGGACGTCCTTCCAGATGGAGGATGCAAAAGACAAAAGGCAGAAGCTTTTGAAAATTCACCAGAGGTGGGTACCAGCCAGCACTTGGCTCTCACCCACCAGCATCACTTCTATGTTTAACCTCTACAACGTGGAGCCGCTTTCAAAACATAATGACCTTGAAAACCCTTCAAAGTCCTCATAACCTGGGTTCTGCAGGTGTCCTGAGCCATCCCAGGACCAGACCTGCCCACTGTTTCCCTCCCTGCACACACACACAAGACTAAACCACATCAAGCTGCCCTGCTGAGAAACAAGGGAATACAGAAGATGGTGACTCAAGCAGATCCTGAAAATACAGAACTTTTGTTTCTTAACTCCTTGCTAACCTCAATCTCAGGGCCCCACTCCTGCTGATGGCAATGGCCAGCCCCTCCTGCCCCACGGTACCGTTTGAAAATAAAAACATTTATGCAGCATTTATATATTGTCACCGCTACAGGGAAAGAACAATGCGCTCTGCTGACGCAGTTGGCAGATAAAACCAGGAGTGTTTGTGGGTTTGTGGCCAGGCTGGGGAGAAGTGCCTGGCTGCTCTCCACGGGCCGTGCCAACACCGCAGGGCAGCGGTGCCACGACTGGCACCCAGGACACGGCCAGGGCCCAGGGACAGCACTCGCTGCAGCGCCTGTTCCTGCGGCTCCCGAGGGACCCTGACGCGGGCTGCTGGCACGGACCTGCTGCAGCTCCCATCTGCCACGTGCAGAGAAGGCTTCTGCGGCACTGGGCCAGTGGAGAAGCTCAAAGCACGGAGGGAGACAGCTCTTTCCAGCCCGTTGGACACTAAGGCTGGCTACATGTCCACATACCAATTCTTTCTCTACCCAATTAGGGACACCTGCAGAAAATCTTTGAATTTACTGTTCGGTGCAAGAAACATCTAATTCAGTTTCATCCTGATTGTATCACAGGGCCCAAAGACGGTTCACAAAAAAGGGTTTGCTCCTGACACTGTGACAGCAGCTTGGAAAACAAACAAGAACATGAATGTTTGGGACTTACCAAAGCAGAATAAAGCCAGGACCGTAAAACTGAGGTTAGCAGAGATGTGTTGGCTGATGACCTTTCTGCACCTAATTGTCCTCCCCAGCTCTGAAGAGGATGGAGTTACTGTGCTTTTAGAATGTGGTGTTAGGCAGTTCTGGTGTGAAACTCAATCTGCTTGATTGGGCTCGCCATCGTTTACGGTCTAGTGACCGCCAACGCCGCACGAATTTCACCGAGAACTTTTGGGGGAATTTTGGTAACATATATCCTTCACTGAACAGGTGCAATTGAACTGTACACGTCAGCCACCGCAGGCTTAGGTGCTTTTTATAAACCAAAGCGTGCAGGATGGAAACTGCAGTGGCGCCTGCCTCGAATCGCTCCGTGTAACACGTGAGACACGCGTGCGACCGCCGGGGTCTGTGGGCTCCTGTCCCCATGGCCAGCCCCCGTCACCGCCATCTGCCCACGCCGCAGCCAGGAGAGCCAGGGCTGCCTTGGCAGAGCAGGGCCAGCCTGTGCCAGGGCTGCTGTTCCTCCTCCTTATCCAAAACAGGCACACCGTCCTCTGCTGCCAAAACCAAGAGCTCATCCTCTCTGCGGCATAATTTCCTGCTGCTGTGCCACCAATGGCACTGACATCCCCCCTCTGTGCCGGGGGATGGCTGGAGCCCAGAACACCCTGGTGTGGAAGGGACACGGCTCTCCCTGAGACCGACAGGTACCGGAGGTCTGCAGAGGGATCCCTTCTGTGTAGAGCGTTTGTTTGTCCAGCGCCTCGGCACCGCGCCTGGAGCTCTGCCAGCTCCCTCCCGGCAGCGGGGCCCGGCTCCCTCACAGGATCACAGAAGAACCTCGGTGCTGACTGATGGAGATGGGGCTCAGGTCCCCGAGAGCCTGGGAGTGCTCCGAGTCGCAGGGCACGGCGTTTCCCCGCGCACCGTGCGATACGGCGGCTCCGTGCAGACGGTGGCCAGTAATTGCTTTAAAGGGGAAAGCGCAGTAAAACAACAACAGAAACACGTTTCACACTGTTTGAAAGCATCTCTGTGGAAATCAAGCAGTGTAACAGCAAAGCCATTCTGAAGGTGCCCTGAGGCAAAGGCTGCGGTGGCTCCCTGGCCCAAGGTGTGCTGTGAGCACCCGTCTGGCAGAGGCACTCGCCTGCTGCTCTGGGATAGCAAGAATATGTGGCACATTAGTCATGCCAAGTGCTTCAGGGGAGAATCTTGCATTTATTATGAATAAGGCAGAAAACAAGCTTTCATCTTAATTTCTGAGCGCTCAGGCAGGCGGGAGGCCTCCGGGGGCAGACACACGTACCATTACAGACCGCGCGCTCCGCAGCAAAGGGGCACACCGCTGCTCCCGCAGCACTCTGAACCCTGACAGCACTCCAGCTCATCCCCACCCACAGCTTTGTAATGCTGCCAGAGTCCCTGCAATGCTCTCCTCCCAACTGGTCCTCTTTGCACACAGACCTGTTCTGTTGCAAAAAGAGCCAGGCCTCTGCCTCATCCCCTTTATTGACTTTTTTCCCATTCAGCACGTTCCTCATGCACTACAGAGGTGACAAACCACACACAACTGTGCCTAAAACACGGCACTGCCTATTTTGCACGGTGCAACCAGCCCTCTGCCCATCCAAGATACAGCTGGCCTCTGCATTCCATGCTTACCACTGACCTAACATGGCTTGGATGAAAATATTTCAATTACAATGATGACACGATGGCCTGTTACCAGTTCAGAGCCGCGGGGCACAGCGAGCTCTAACCCCCGAGAGGCTGCCATCAAAAGTTCTGCGTTGTGACACCTGGGCACAAGGTTTTCACCAGCAAATCAGTGGGGTGTGATTGCCCCCAGATACACCTTCTCTGGAGGTGGCCACACAGTTCCCTACTCAGTCCTGAGAGATAAAGGGACAGGAGTTTCCCAGGTCTAATTGAAAGCCACCTTCCCAGTGCCCCAGAGCAGTGATGTTGAGCTCCTCTCTCCTGAGGCACTGGGGAGAGCAAGGGCCCATGCTGGCAGCACAGTGAGCACTCAGCCAGGGTCCACACTACCTCCCTCCACTGTGAAATTCCAGGTGGAGCTCCCAGGGACCCAGCCAAACTCCAGATCCCAAGGTGGTGCAGTCAGGACAGCTGGGCACTGAGATTCTCCCACCATAAATGCAGAGGAGCTGCTGGCAGGGGGATGCTGGGCCAGCTGCACCTTCCTGTCCTGTACCCAGGCAGGTAGGAAAGGTGCAGACCTCCCAACAAGGTTTGCGAGTTTATTTTATGAATTATACCAGCTAATGACAAAATGCTGTTGGTATTCCTTATATCTTAAAATTTTGTAATTAAAAAGAAACCAAAGCAAAGTGGGTTATAAAGGTTTCTGAACTGGTGCTGTTATGCTTTGGTCACTGCACATGCACAAACACACAGACCTGCAGTGTCTCCAGTTTGACAGGCACGTGCATTTAACATTCCTGCACTTGTTGCTACTCCCCTGCCCAAACACAAGATATTCTAAAGCCAGAAATGTCACCAAAAGAGTTCACATGCCACATGAGATCTGCTCCACAGTGCACCTGGAGACAAGGGACAGCTCAAGCTCCATCACAGCAGTAGCCAGGTGAAGGTACATTTGGGAACCTCCTGGGATAATGCCATACTCCAAACCACTGAAAACCCAAAGGTGCCAGCCTCTGCAATGCCCAGCTTTGAACCTACACTGCCAGAGACAGAGGAACTGGAGATAATGACAGACTTGTTTTTAATGAGAACGTGCCACAAAATTGTTTACACACAGTCCAGAAAAAAATGATTTGTGCTGCCACCCATGGGGTGTGATTCCCACCCCAAGGAACAACTGCACCCACACTGAGGTGGCTTTGTGTGCTCAGGGGACCAGCGCCACGGAGCTGCTGCTGAGCAGCACACAGAGGGATTCCTGGAACTATATGGAATATAAATGCACATGCCAAATTAATTTATTCCTAAAAGAGCTCAAATCATTTAGTTCTAACTGAATCACAGCCAGTGGAGGGATATCTCAGAAAGGGGCACCTCTGTGCTTTGGATACAACTGATGGACTGTCAGACTCACTCATTAAGGAACAAGTATTTTCAATTTATAAATATAGTTTCTCACCTACTAAATGTTACCAAACCCTGTCAGTTTGATAACAGTATGATGATCTGGCAGCTACAAGCAGAACAAAATATAATTACACAAAGTAATTTTGCCCCTTCCAGTTTATTACAGACATTTTCATTTTTTCTGGGTCTAACACTAAATGGCTCAGTTTCAGGTCTATTATAGCTGGTAATTTACATTTATTACAATCAGGGACAGGTAACTGGGGCTTATTATCACATCCATTATGAGTGACACCATTTGCAAGATGCTGAACACAAAACAGACTTGTTGCTGCGGTGAGACAGGCTGGGAAACCGCTGGATGTTAGAGGGTGGGAAGGAGAACAGATTAGAGAAAGCCCAGCAAGAAACCAGCGGGGATATCCCCGCTTTAAACTAAAACCACCCTAAGGAGGACGGAGGTTTACAATGATCACCTGAGAGCTTTGAGGATATTCCAAAGCAGGGCCTGAGGGTGGGCTGCTCGGGGCTGTGGGTGGCACACGGGGACAAACAGCTGCTGGGTGTAAGTGAGGCAGCTCTGGAGGGGCTCCATCCCTGGCTGTCCCCTCCCACGCTGTACCTGTGTCCCCGAGCGGGTCCCCCCGGCCCCGCAGCACCTGGCGCTGCCCCTGGCCGGGCTGCGGCAGCTGAGCCCGGAGCTCCCTGCCAGGTGGCTGCGCTTCAATGACACTGCCTGGCACTGGAGGGTTAACAAGGAGCACGGGGAAATCTTTTATTCATATAACACAGAATGCCTTTTGTGGATCTTAGAATAATGTTGCTTAAAATCCATTAAATGAACATAGCCTTTCAACAGGTAGAGCAGCGCCGGCCGCCTCGGCCAAACGGCAGCCCCAGCAGCAGATGATTGAGCCAGCATTTAAAATAACATTTCTTTTTCCCCTGAAAGTGACTTCCCACTAGGTGAACTGGATTCCACTTCCACAGCACAGCTCAGCCAGTGTGGATGCTGTGATGGCTCCCCATTTCCCCAGAGAAGTAGATTAAAATTCTGGTGTGTATTTATGAAATCTGCTTTTTTTAACTCACGAGGTGGGATGTGCGAGTGGAGAGCGAGCAAAACTGAAAATGTGACTCCTTCACAAAAGGGCAAGTCAATGCATTGGTTTCACTGCTGTTAACAACTTCTAAATGTTCTACAGTTTCTGAAAACATTACCCCGTAAGTTTCAAGTAACTGAGGGTGGCCAGGAAGTCTTATCATTACAATTAATTCCAGGACAAGTTCCTGAGTCAGTGGTACAATACACTGTTAAACAACCACGTTCTAAACCGAGAAATGATGGTGGAAGTGGAGACAGAGCAGCGGGGAGGGCAGCTTGGCTGGCTGCACACATGAGCTTTAGCACCAGGACTGGCCAGGTTGAAAGCAGCTCTGAAAGGGAGTGAGAATGAGACCAGCAACCAGGCTAATGTGTACAGGCACATACTGTACACAGATATGTATTTTACACAGGTACCAGTGCATGGGCCATGGGAACAGAACCCCAGAACAGCGCAAAAGGAAAACTGCCTATAGGATAAACGTGACAGGAACAAGGAGTGACAAAACACGAGGAGGTCCCAAGGCAGAGCTGAGGTGCTGCTGGAGCCCTTCCCAGCTGGGGACACACAGGCACAGCAGGGCAGAGCAGCGTGAGCGGCCGTGCTGTGCAGGCACCGCGGCCGTGCGCTCCCCGAGGTGTCGGGGTTATGGAGCGCCCATTTCCACCGCCATGAGATCACGGCCGGCCCGCAGAGCGGCAGCACTTTGTTAAACAGACAATTAATCTGATTTCAGATGGCAGTGCTGCTGCAGGGGCAGCTGTGGTGGGAGAGGGGAGTCCTGCAGGAGAGTCACCAGTCCCCGTGAGCGGGCGCAGGCAGGAGGGGTGGGAGGTAACTGGTGACAAGCGAGCTGCTCCGACCGTTTCTCCAGGCCACCAAAGTCCTGCCCCCAAGGCCCCAGCCACACACCCCCTGCCCCACACAGCCCCTTCCATCTGTGTGCTGCCAGGCCCTTGTGACTCGGCTCACGCTGCAGCCAGCGCAGGAACTCCTTGCTGAGGTGACCAGCGCTGGCCACCGCAGCAGCCCCTTCCCCGGCACGCGCCTAAAGCACGGAAAGGGCTCCAAGGGAGCCTGTGTGTCCCCAGCAGCTCTGTCCTGCTGCCCAGGACACACAGCCTGAGCACAACCCTCAGGAACCTTCTTCACTTCCTCAGCGTTCTCACTGCCAGCGCCCTTGGAGCCGAACTGCTCAAGTCCTTTGACATCCTTAACTGCTGAGTCACGTCGGGTATGAAAGGAGACCTCGAGCATCCCAAAGAGATGCACGGAGCAGGATGAATTTTTAATGAAGCATCACAGTTGGAGGAAAAGGAGAAGGGGGAATATGCAGGGACAAGGATCCAGGGAAGAAGCTACACAGCAGGGACACTGCGTGCTGCTGTCAGGTTCTCCTGTATTCAAGTTTTATTCCAGGTTTTGTTTCATTTACTGTCTCAAATGTCACCCAGTTTGAAAAGGAAGGCTTTTATCATTCAATTACCAACTAATCCGTCTTCTGCAGGACACAACCGGCGCTCCACTCGCTCCTGCCCAGTTACACACTGTCTCTTCCCATACTTCTGAGCAACTCAGGAAACCATTCTTTCCCAGTCAGTTACAAAAGGAGAACTGGTGTCTTTTGGCATAAGAAAGGCTGCTCATAGCTGCTCATTCTCCACACACTTTTGTCACTGTGACTGTCACCACCCACATCAGGCCCCTGCTACGTCAGCTCAAGCTAGTCCTGCGAGCAGCCTGCAAAATTTCATCCATTAGCTGGAAAATGCCCACTGCAACCCAAGATGAGCCCATCCAAATAATTTCACTTGCCAATTAACTTTGGAAATACATGACAGCCTTGTGTTTGGGTGCGATTTCAGAGCCTACAGCGAGCGCCTCTCGCACTGCCAAGCTTCCCGGTTTGGACCCGCAGCGTGTGACTCAGTGTAGCTGCAGGAACACTGGCACACACAAGTGGGATATTGGATATTAAATATTTGGCTTTCCTGGCAGCATCTCTCCTGGGAGCCTGCCCTGGCGTTTATCTGTGCAGGCACACAGCTATCTGATCCCCTGGCCAGTGCCAGCAGTGTCCCTGCACATGCTGCTACCTTGGGCCTGGGTCTGCCTCTGAAGCAGACACTGCTCTGCAGCCACAAACAATGCCCAGCACTTCGCCATCAAAGACAGAAAGTGAACATTAGCACATCAAAGGCCCCTTTCTCAAAGAGGAAAAATTGCACGATGCACACTTTAATCTTTCTGACAATCTATGCATGGCCTGAGCTGAATTCTGTTTTTCACACAAATGGGAAGAGCACGTCTGTACCAACAGCAACAAGAAGAGAGAAACACGAGCTAGCACAGACTTTGAACTTTTAAAATATGGATTAACATGCAATAATATTTAACAGCTGATAGAACAACATCCCTCTTATCTCTCTTAATAAACCCAAATAACATCAAACATTTTACAGGCAACCTACAGAAAGGCTGCTAAAAATATTTTAATCTAAAAATAAAAATAAGTTGGTATTAAACAAAATACAGGCAATATTGAAATCTTAACGTAAATGCCTATTGTATGAAATCTGACAGTATAAAACCTGACAGAGAACAGCCTTAAGTGTAATTCCCTTAATTAACACTCCCATTTAGCTAACTAAGGGTGGAATGCAACCCCTGCTTACAATTTAAAGGAAAATAACAGTACAGAGGGGCAAGAGGTCCCTCCTCTCATTCCTTCACCAGAACGCCCTGTTTGCTACTCAGGCCTCACCAAGAATGTCTGCACGTTTTTTAATCTGATAACAGGGTGCAAATACAGATGTGGAGGGCAGGAGAGGGACTGCCCAGGGAGAACATCCCAGGGCTCTTCCTGTAAACAGAACTGCACCCCCTAAATACCAGCTGTAATGGGGAAGCATGATGTACAAACATGCCCTAGTAAATGCTGAATGGATTTGTTCCTAAGTCGATCTCAGCTGGTGGAACAACACCTTGGAAGAACTTCAACAGGATCCCAGCCTTGGGCTTGCAGAACATCAGCAGTGGAGAAGAGGCAGCACCATGCTGAGCCCCACACACCTGACACTGCACACAAACCAGCACGTTTCCAGACAAAACAGCTGCACTTCCCAAAATGCTTGAGAACAAAATCAAGTTTTCTTGCAGGTCTGCCAGTAACTTAAAACGCTTCGGTCCCAAAAAGAAGCAGGGGAGCACACGTGGATTTGCCAAGTGGGCTGTTTGAAATGTGGGCTCAGGGGTGAGATGATGAACTGGCACACATAAACATTGGAAAAGGAATTAAAAGTAGCTCTTTTGGAAATCTCTCTGCAGAGAAAGCTGTCTGTGCCTTGGACACCCACAGTGCCACAGACCAGCACACTGAAATACCGCAGAACCAGGGGCTCTCTGCACTCGCTTCACAAAAACCATCTGCAATTTACAGGGTTTGCCTTGCTAAACATGGCCCCAGGCCCAAGACCTTTATTTCCCTTCATATTTTGCTTCTCCAGGATACAGCCTTGCTCAAAGCCCCGGCTAAAACACATACTGGGGGAGGAAAGAATGGCTGGACCGGACAGATGGTCGGCCTTTGGATGCTGAAAGGGATTTTCAGGGAGTTGAGCAGTATGACTTAATTCTTGTCCTGAACATTGGAGGTAAACACAGATCAATCCAAAGGAGGCAGAGCACAGCTACAGCCCCACACCACCACGCTGTGCACAAAAACCAGCGGCACATCACAAATGTAACAATGCAAAAATCCCCAACGTTCTCTTTAAACTCCTGCCTCTGGAAACGCTGCCTCTCCCGTCTGCTCGGCAAACAGAAATGGAATGCATTTTTTAAAAATGCAGTGATTTATTGCCTGCACACATCACTGACTCAGCATGTTACTGCACAGTCAGAATGCACAAAGGTGAAGCAGAGAAAGTCTCCACACTCAAGAGCTTGGCTCCTGCTGATTTCTCCCAGTCCTGGACCACAACAATCTCCCCGATAACTCCAGCAGCAGTGGTGGAGTCTGCTCCATCCCAAACACCTCCTTGCAGTGAATGCTACGTAAAACTAACAGAGTTAGTTTAACTAACAGAGCTGTCTCAGGCCTGACGCTCCAAATGTAACAAAAGGGTGAAATCTGAGGGCAGGAAAACGTGTGTCTGCAGGTATTGTGTTCCTAATCTTCTCCCAGTAAGTACTAACGTGAAAAGTGAAACATTTGGTTTATTGATCTCCGTGTGTTTTCTTTAGCAATAGAAGGGAAGATCCAAAGCCGTTGGTTTGGGCAGTGAAGAACGCTGGAGACCCTGTGAGGTGTTTGTTTACAAACCCCAGTTTCACAGATACTGTAATTGATGCACAAAGTGGGAACAGAAAGTAAAATCTCTCCACTTTGCTTTCTGAGATCCCAGGACTTTGTGTGTTGACTTTTGGGATTCCAAACCGCACGTTGCTGTGGCATTTAAAACAAACGGAAATGCTGGCATGCAAATCCTATTCAGCAACTTGAGAATACTGAGGGCTTTTACAAGGCAAAGAACACGTTAAAAGTTCATTAATTAACCAGTGCTTGGGAACAGATGGAATGGCTATCTGGGCTCTAATTACTGTAAGTTGGGACAGAGGTTCACAGACCTTAATGAGGTTCAATAAAATGAATGATTACACATCAATCACAATTAGAGAAACCTGTAAGATGAGCTGAATTATCATGGCAACAAGTCATAAAACACGGGAGCACAAAACCCAACAGGTTCTGAAAAGCCTAGAAAGGGAAGGTTTCTGAATTCAAGCAGTTCTCTTGGACTGGAGCAGTGCCTCCCTCCTGCCAGGCCCAGGAGTTGATGGTGAGGGCTGTGCTGTCCCCCTGGCAGCCCCGGGGCTGCTCCAGCCCTCCAAGGCTGCAGGGCATTGCTCAGCCTGCCATGTGTGGCTGCAACTGCTATTCCTGCAATTCAAAACCTTCCCGGAACACAGACTGCTATTCAACAGCCAAGGACAGAAAAACCTTCCACTCTTCCCAGCGGAGCTGCCTTTTCAGAGCCTCAAATCTCCCAGCTGTGAGGGAGGCTGGCAGTGGGGAGAGGACTGCAGTGGTGGGCTGGACACAGAAATTCCAAGTGCAGAGCCCCATTCACGAGTGAGCTGGGGAGTGTGTGAGCATCAGCTCCAGGGCTCGCTCTCCAAGGTGCTCTGTGCCACACTGCCTGAAGGGTGCCAGGCTGGCAAGCACTGCCCTCACCAGCCCCCTGTCAACACCAAGAAGCCAGTCAGGGTCACAGGGACAGCACCAGTTCAGAACGAGCCTGAGAAAGGCAGGAAAGCAAAGGGCCCGGGAGCTGGAGCTCTGTCCCTGGCTGCCACGGGTTCGCTGTCACGACACATCTCTGGTGTGGAGGCTTTGCAGAGACGCTGAGCTAACCCCAGCTTTGTCACACAGGAGATGTCAGTGGGATAACTGAGCAGCCCTTCAGTCCTGCCAGCTCCAAGGTGTGCAGGGAAAGGCTGTTTTGCTTCAGGAAGCCACAAGGCCAGCAAGGTGTCAGATGATCCAGTGTCTCCCGGGTGAAAACCAGCCAGGTGGGTGACCCTAAGGACGTGCCACAAACCCAGCTGCTTGCCACAAGTTACAGTTCTCCACAGAAACTGGCCCAGGCCAGTTCAGGGAAGTATTAAAACCCAGAAAATTACCTGAGACTTTGTCTAACAGGAAACACTGTACATGCACTAGATTGCTACTAAACATTAGATTCAAGAAATCATCAAAAGCCATCTGCTGCTGTTCATACAGCAGAACCCTGGCAGTTAAAAGCACTGGGAAGAACACACAGAATTACGATGCTGAGGAAGAAAACCCCACAAATTCAATATGCCAGCCGGAAAACCTGTGACAAAAAGCAGCTTTCTCCTATTCCTCTCACTTGATGTCACCATGTCTGTGTCCCCAGTAACAGGATGGCTTTCAAAGCTTTTCAAATGCAGGTAGAGGGGAAGCCTTTCCTCTCTAAAGGACCGTGTAAACTATGGTGCTGCCCATCAAAGTATCTTTTATACAAGGGGCACAAAATTTTCTGTGCCTCCCTCCTTTTGGTGCCACCTGCACGGAGCTGCTTAGAAACTTATTCCTTAACTTTTGATTAAGCAATTTCAGCATGTATGGCTCATGGAAACCACAGTGATGTAAGGATCTCTTCAAGAGAGAGAAAGAGAGGTTTGAAAAATGACCTAAGCCTGTACTGGCGATTGCATGTGTGCATTGGCACCAGTGCCTGGAGCGCTGGGGAAGTGCCCACACGTGGCTCTGCTCTCCTGCAGCTTTTGTGCCTTCCCACCCCGTTTCTGGGAGGAGGGAGCAGCCCTGCTGGATGGCAAGTGCCCTTCCAGGGCTGGCAGCCGGGCCTTGGCGAGGACACGGGGCGTCCCAGCAGCCCCACCGCAGGAGCCCCCAGGAGCCCTCGAGCATCCCTGGGAAACATTCTCCCAAAATCCCCTCAGCTGCTGCAGCGCTGCCCGGGCTCCCCATCACAAGTGGCTCCCGGGGAGCCCGAGCTGGGCCACCACGGAGCTGGCCACAGGTCCCTTTGTTCCTTTGTTGCGCGGAGGGAGCCGGAGCTTCCCGCTGCTGGCCCGCTCCTGCCTCCCACCCGCTTTTTGTCTCGGAGCCCCCGCTCCTCGCTCCCTCCTAGCCAGCCTTTTCAGCACCTATAGAATGCCACAGAGAGCAACCGGGATCTGCTTCAGTTCCCCCCGAATTCTGCAGTTTAATTTGATGATTACGCTGCGAGAACTGAGACGCATCCTTTTAATCTAAATGACTCGGGGTAATTTAACTTGATTTTATTAAAACGTCGGAACGGCCGCACAAAGGAATTAGGCTGGAAGGTTAAGAATCAGCGTCAGGGATACCAGCAGCTCCCTCTAGTTGGAAAGTGCGTTATTATTGTCCCTGAAGAGCCAGTAAATAGCAAAGATCCCCAAATATTACAAGCTGCTTACAGCAAGCGGCTTGGGAACTCGCGCCGGAATACATAATCCTCGTGGATCCACTGGCTACAACACTTGGATTTATTTCCTCTTAAATGAAAATAAAGAGTTATTTTCTACGATGGCAACTTCCGATTATTTTTTAATACGTTAACTACCGCAAAATTTTAAAATCCCGGCATTTGACAACGAATCCACTTTGGAACACAAAAACCTGCCACACGACAGAAAGGCAATTGGCAAACCGGCTTTCGCTGAAATTTAAAATAAGCGTGCATATGCTTTAAATAAATATAGGGTTTCAGATATTGATCCAGAACCCACCTCCTTACATTTCCATGGCTTTGAAACTAAAGAAGAGGCTTTTTAGCCTGAGGGGTTAAAAGTGTGGGTGTGGAAGCGTGCTTTTGTTGGAAAAATTAGCAATGCTATGAGTCATTGTGCATTAGCGGCAGAATAGTTTTGCATCTTGTATGAATCCAGACACCATATGCCATGCGGGGCCGGCCGGCGCTGCGGTGCCACGTGGGCATCCCCAGCGGAAAGGCTGGCGGAGCGCGGCCGGCCCGAACCGCCGGACATTGTCGGGAGCAGCAGGAACAGCTGGTGAGCCAGCAGAGCCCCGAGCCCCGAGCGCATGCTAATGAACCCCGAGCCCGGCCGCACGCTAATGAACCCCGAGCCCGGCCGCACAAAGCCCCGAGCCCGGGGGAGCGACCCCGAGCCCGCCGCAGCCGGGCCAGCGCTCGGCCCGCACCGCCGCACCGGGACGGAACGGGGACGGAACGGGAACGGGGAATGGAGAACGAAACAGCCAGGGGAATGGGAACAGGGAATGGGAACAGGGAATGGGGAATGGGAACAGGGAATGGGGAACGAAACAGCCAGGGAAACGGGGAACGGGGAATGGAATGGGAATGGGGAACGGGAATGGGAAATGGGGAATGAAACAGCCAGGGGAACGGGGAAGGGGAACGGGGAACGGAATGGGGAATGGGAACAGGGAACGGGAATGGGGAATGGGAATGGGGAATGGCACTGCTGGTGGAACAGCCAGTGGAATAGGGAATGGGACAGCAAGGGAAACAGCGAGGGAAAGAGCAAGGGGAACAGAGAAGGGAACAGTGAATGGCACCACCAGTAGCACAGCGAGTGGAACAGCGAGTGGCACCACCAGTGGCACAGTGAGTGGCACCACCAGTGGCACAGCGAGTGGCACTGCCTTCCCCGCCCTGCCAGCCTTACTCATGCACAGCCCAGCCACAGAAACCCAACTCCCTTTGCTGTTCACTGCCCCGTCTGCAACAAAACCCAAACAAAAACAACCCTGCGAGTGGAAATTCACAGCAAAGTTTCCCAAAGATGCAAGGGAGCTTTAGCTATGCACATCCCTTCAAAGTTAATGGGGGGAAACAGCAAAATCATCCAACATTACTTTGAAAAGCCATGGAACGTGAAGCCCTTGCAAACCTGCAAGAACCACCACAAGATGGGATGAAGTACTCATTAGTAACCCGAATATACCGATTTTGCTTCTGTCAAAGAATCAAAGAATGAGCGAGTGCCTCTCACGAAACACAAGCTGGGGGCTCTTTGTGTAATCCAGGAGAAAACATTAAGCACCACAGGACAGGTGTTTGCACCTCTGTGTACACCTTTCTTCCCAGGAAAGGGATGTTTACTGCCCATAAACAAAGCCCTGTACTGCACCGTGTGCCCCTGCCAGTGAGGCACCCCTCGTCCTGGGCAGTGCCTTGGCAGGGCACCATGACACCACACAAACCACTATTTCCAGCAAGATCAGAACTTCCCCATCTCTGGCAGAGCTTAAAGAGGTGTGGCTGGGTGTTTTAGGACCTTTGCTTGCAACCAGTACACACACACTAGTAGACATGTCATTTAGAAATCCAAGACTGAGGGGTTTTTTGGTTTTTTTTTTTCCTGACACATATCACACAGTGAACTCACTTTTCACTTAAAAAACATGTTATATTCTTGATGTCACTCCAGGTTTGTTTTTGGAACTCCCCATTACATCAGGCAGCAGAGAAAGAGCCTCTACTACTGCTGGGATTGATTTAGTGCTACCGAAGAGTGCAGATGCAACCCAGAGATCAGCAGTTTAAAACTGTGTGTCAGAATCAGCCTGGGACTGTCTCAACAGCCCTCAGCGAGCCTGGCAGCTCCCAGCCACGGGGGAGGA
>NC_031770.1:511846-523776 GCF_001522545.3 Parus major
TGCCCTGCAGTGCTGCCCTGCAGTGCTGCCCTGCAGCCTCCCTGGCTGCTCCCAGCCAGCCAGCGATGCAGGCACAAGCTGTGTGTGTAACGAGGGCCTGCAGCAGGCTCAGGGATGGGCAGGAAACAGAAAACAGGGAAATGTGAGCCCATTGTGTCTGCAGAGCGCAGCAGCATGCGGGGCTGAGACCTGCAGAAGCATTTTCTAGTCTTTAGCCATGCAGCGGCGGGACGCAGTGGATTCTCCGCGAGTCCATGAAGAGCTCTATGAATGAGAGCCGAGGAGCCGCCTCCACAATCCCGTGTAATGCCACCTAAAAGCTTTGCCTCGCATGACTTATTCCAGGCTGCAGCAGATTAGAGGCATCGATCGCTGCCTGGAGAAGGTTCTGGCTGTGAGCAGGGAAGGCACAGGAGACAGACAGCCCGGCCATCGATCGGGGCTGTGTGGGATGCAGGGCAGAGCCCCGGCCCCCCGGCTCCGGCCAGCCCTGGCCGAGGGCGGCCAGCGGGACCTGCTGCTCCCCACGGCCGCTGGCCACAGACAGGAACTCGTGGCAGCCAGGGCTGGCCAGCCAGCAGAACCCTGTCAGGTGCCATGTCACAGAAACTGTCACAGCTCACACGGGCTTTAGAATCTCACAGCCGTTTCTATCAGCACCGGTGGAGCTGGAGGGCACCGCTTCTGGGGATGAAATAAAGGGGACAAACTGTGAGCCCTCTCTGAAAGGAGTAACAGGCTTTCCATATCATTTTCCCGGCAGGATCAAACAGTGCCTCGTACCCACAGCAGAGCTGCAAATGCCAGTGCCACAAAACACACGCTGAGAGGGACACAAAACACGTCCCACACCACGTGAGCCTCCGGAACATCTGACAGCCATTCACACAATCAAGTCCATCGTAGCAAATACCTTTCTTTCACAGATAAAGCAGGTAAGCAGATCAGGCACTCTCTATTAGGTTAATCAGAAATTGGCTTAAGCCAAGAAAGGGATTTAATTCAGAATTTGAAGCTGATGTTCTTTGCTTAATCTTCTTGGTTCCAGATATTAACACATCTAGGATATATTAGTGTGTCAATATCCGGATGAGATGTAATGAATTAAAGTTATGGATGTCTTTTTTGTTATGTGTTTAGATGGAGTTTTGGCTTTACCCTGCCGAGGTACAGGTCAGCAGGCACAGCACTGCCAGTACAGCAGAGCAAAGAGTGAGAGAGTTACTCATGTATCAAATTACTCCTCCAGCGTAAGGGCTGTGTTTTCCTCAGTCCCACAAAAAGGAGTGCAAACTGTGAGCTGGGAAATGGTGACATCCAGTGCTCAGATATTACGTACGGAGTTCTCATCCCTGCCGTGCTCCTTTGTGCTTGTTCCGATGGACAGCCAGCCCCAGTGCCCGATGTCACAGCAAACCAGGGCAGGAGGTGACAGGCACAGCCAGATCAGACCCCTCTGCTGCCCACAAGGGCAAACCAACTTATCCCAAAAGTGAGATTGTGCACAGAGATCATTCTATAATCAGTGTGTTAATAAACCCCAGCAAGAACCAGCTCCCCACTTACTCATTCACAGGAAGCACATGCAGTAGCTTGAATTGCTAAGAACATAATTTAAAGACTACCAGAAATGACTGAAAAACACAGGGAAGAAGTCCAGTGGTGCTGGCACATGGGACAGGTTCCACCCTCTGCAAGGCAGGTTACAAAGAGCTCCTCAAAGCTGAGGTAACATTTCTGACACATTGGGATCTTTTGTACTTCTCTTTAAATTCAGTTAGCATCCCAGTCAGGAAGGACTGAGAGCACGAGAGTTATTTTCAATGGTGGAGGAAAAAAAATCCCAAAGTGGTAAAATACTAGAAATAACACTGAAACAAATTTCAAATTAAGGCAATTCAATCCAAGGAAAAAAAGAAACAGCTCCATTTGGAAAGATAACCTGGGCAGTGAGAACTGCATTTCTCTAGGGAATCTAAGAGGAGCTTCTTGCTCAGACATCCCCAAATCCCCAAGTCTTTTTGGAGACTGGGATTGAATTACAAGCTAACTAAAGTGCCTGACACCTGCCAAACTAGCTACATTTTCATGTCTGAAGGTTGACTAGCACCTGAGCTCAGAAACTGTCAGCTTAGAGAGCAGCTGCCAATCAATCAGACCTGTAATATCCAAACCCTGCTTTCCCCCGTGCTCGGACAAGAGCAGCTCCCAGAGAGGAGCTCTGCTCTGGCACTCCAGATCACACAAGTGTTCAGAAATCCTTCCCAGCACACAGCTTGTTGTGCACAAGCCAGAAGAGTGTACAGAGATGCACTTTTACAGCCCCACTCCCAACAGTTTTTGTAAAAATCAGCATTGCTGGAACCAGAACAGACCCGTGCTTAGTTATGACGTGTAATAATTCATTTGCAAGAGAGGTTGTTCCTTCCTTTCCCCAGCACATGCAAAGGAGGCTTGGATGTGCTCAATACCTGCATAAATGTATTCCTTTCAATACAACAACCGTAGGAAGCTTAAATATTATTTTATGTTCTTGTAATATTTATGTCACCTTTATTAGTCGTGGTTTCTGTAAGTCCCAGTCACATTTGAAGTCAGATAGTGCCTGTAGAAGCAGGCTGCTGGCTGCTGGAGCACACTGCCTCATGCTCAGCAGTTACTCAAGGATGGCAGGAGTCCCAGTTAGCAGGGCTGCAGCCGCTCAGCCTCAGTGCCCCGTGGCACCAAGGAGGAATAAAAGGGGAATTTGGAACAAGCTGATGCACAATCATCACCGCCCATGGAAGCACTGTGGCACAGACAGCTGTGCTGCTCCAGAGACAGCTGTGCTGTGCTTGCACCACCCTGGGCTGGCTCCTGCAGACTGCCACCACCTGCCCTTCCATGGACACAAAGAACCTGGAGCCAGAACGGCTCGAAACTGAAGTTTAAAAATAGTTGTTTTTTAATTAAAACTCTCGCCCTAGTGAATTCCTTAAAACCAAAAGTGTTGTGGAAACGTAAAAAAAGGAGATTCAAACAGTCTGATGTGGTGTGCCGCAGTTACCTTCGAGATTTCCCGCAGCAAGCTGTCTTTGGGCACGGCAGTGGAATGTGTGTCATCAGGAGCAGGCGATGCTCCCGCGGCTCTGCCTCCCGGTCCCCATGGAAACCGGACTCGGATATTGTCCTCCGCTCGCTGGAGCACCAAGTCGGGAGCCTTTTGTGCCTGATGGGATTTCTTCCACAACCTTCCAGCAACAGACCCTACAGCTTCCTCCTGACTCTTTCCTAATTGAGATGCAAATTAATCTCTGTGGCTGATTACACTTCCCTTACAGCCCCTGACAAGTGCAGCTGTAGCCGGAGTTTCCAGACTTTCCAACAAGTGACTTCAGCTGTCAGTGCTGGCAGGACGCTGCCCGGCTCCCCAGCAGCACACAGGGCAGGGCAGAGCAGGGTGAGTGTCCCTGCAGGTCCTTCACAGCCTGCCAGTGCTCCAGCACTGCTCCCCACGGAACCACCGGCACCAGAGGGAGTGTTTGACCCAAACCTCTTCAGCTACCGACCCCCTTAGGGATGGTACCCTTTAACATGACCCATGTGTCAAAGAGAAGCTCTCATCCCAACCACAGGTAAGACTGGTGTGCACCAAACATCATCCCTCACTTTGCCAGGAACACTGCCTTCTGTTTCTCCCTCCCACTGCCATTTTTTGAGCTATTTCCACCTCTGGTCCGATCAAGGCACTTTCATTTACTTCACTTGCACTGCTGGGTCTGCTTGGCTCCAGTCCTGCTCGCAGCAGCTGGCACAGCAAACCCCAGACCCGGGGGGTCACAGACCCTGTGACAGGGTGAGTGTCACAGACCCTGGGATCTGCCCTGGACAGGCCCAAGCATCACCTTCACACACCCACACACTCTCACTGCAACCGCTGGCGTCAGTGTGCCACAGTCTGCACTGTCCATGAATGAATTACTGATCGCTTTCTGCCCCGCTCCAGCATCGCCCCGATGGCATCTGCCCACCACATCCCCTTTGTCCCACCTCAGGGGTTTCTCAGTCCACCTTCATTTATCAGACAGACAAGTGGCAGTGGCTTCACTACGGACAGCACTGGTGCAAAAGCAGACGCAGAAAAAGGCGGACGAGAATGTGGGGCCAGATGAGCTCTGAGCTGCACGGAGCAGAGCCCTGTGCTGCGGTGTCTGTGCAGCTCTGCACCCTGGGACCCTCAGGGACACCCCTGGGACACCCCTGGGACCCTCAGGGACACCCCTGGGACAGCAGGGGAGCGCTGCTCACACACAGAATGCTCAAGGCCAAAACACGGGAGGAGTGAGGGGCTGTGACAGCTCCCTTCGTCCAACTGCTGCTTCTCAGGCCATTTCACTGCACTGTTACTGCAGTATGCAACACTGAGAAACAGACCAAGCTGAATTCTGTTCCAGGAATTTGTTAGATTCCTCTCAAGAAACAGAAGAAAACATAACAAGCCTTGACTCACCTGTCAGGCATTACCACAGTTTGCACAACCACTGCCATTACAATGAGTAAACAATTAGTTATTAACACAAATCTATTTAACCTCAATACTAGTTTTAATTTCTGAGGACTTTTGCAAAGTACACTGGATAAAATTTAGCCTTTAAAAAACCCCTAATGAGTACCTCGAGGATATCCTGTTTTAAAAATGTGCATCTCAAACGAATTCCTCAGTGCTCTTTCAAAGATCAAAACATTTCACAGCCTCTTTCTCCAAGTCACACGATTAGAAACACACTGGAATCAAACACTTTTTAGTGTTTGTCCTGGGGCAGGTGATGAGGTTAGCAGCAGAAGCTATGGAATGCACCATGGCATTGTGAGAAGACCCCAGCACGGAGCCACAACTCCTGTCCCAGAGAAGCACATCCTCCAGCCACCTTCCAGCCACTGCTGGAAAACAGCTTCTCAAAATGCCCAAACACAGGCGTGGCTGGAGCAAAACTGCAATTTGGGACCTGCAACATCTGTATCTGGGGACAAATCCCATCTGTCTTATTAATGTAATGAGTCCGAGTGAAGTTAATTGGGTAGGGTAAGAGCACGGCTGAGCTCTGGCTGCCAGCCTGACAGGCACAGCCCACAACTTGCAGCTTGCTTTCACACTGACAGGAGTTAGCACCTCTCACAGACCAAAGCAGCAGTGCTGAGCCCCAGCCCAGCAGCAGGGAGATGGAAGCTGCTGGAGGGAGACTCCTGGGACATTTCCATTCCCTCTGGAAAACCCTGGACGGCGGCTGGGACCGCACCACACGGACCAACATGGACAGAACCACCAAAAACACCGAGCTGGACGCGAAGAAAGCCCCGAGCTTTGCCAGTGCAATCGAACAGGAAGGGTTTCCATGGCAGCCTACCTCTCTGCAGGACGATGCTCCAAGGGAGGGCCCTAGCAAGGGTGGAGAAAGGATACAAGCTCTGGTAGAGCGGGATGAGGGACTTGACGGCTCTGCTGGCGTTGATGCACGTGGCACAGACCAGGCTGGGCAGCAGCTTCGCGGTCACGATGGCGCCGTCGAAGAGGGGACCGAAAAACGGCACCTGGGCACCCCAAAACAGAAAAGCAGGCTTCAGAACCACGGCAGGAGACTGGTACAGCATTTTGCCACCAAAGAGCGTGACCACATTGTTTCCCACACTGAGACATTCATCCCCCACGCTGGTGAGCGATGAAAGCGCCCATGACTGCCCTCAGCACGCTACACGGACACACACACACGTCTCAGAACATTCTGCTGGCTAAGCACGAGCTTGGTACACGTAAAAACTGAGCCCATCTCTCAATCTGCAATCAATATGCCTTTGGCAGGGGGTATTAAGAGCTGCTTCCCATCTGGGATCCCAACAGGAGACCCTGATTCACTGCCTGACTCCAACATTGGCAGGAGGTTTTGCAAAGACGTATTTACTTCAGATAATCCTCTATAAACTCCTTCCGTGGACTTCACAGGACAGAAAAAAGCCTTGAGCTGGTCCAGGATAAGGAGGCAAAGGGGATGGCAGAGAGCAGGGCTGGGACAGGCACAAAGGGCCCAGCCCAGCAGGTCAAGGTGCCCAAATGCTGCTCCTTCAGGGCCACCTCCACAGGAAACCCCTGGGTGACGTCCTCTGGTGACCTAAGGCTCTGCAGATAAAGACTGCACTAGGTACAAGAGACACTTCCTAAAAGTAAACCATATCCAGAGCTGCAGACCCAGAAAACATTGATGTTTAAATACAGAACTTTCAGTACTTACAAGTACTCAAATTCATTTCCCTCTCACAGACTCAAAATGAAGAAACCAACCCCCCAGCTGAAGCCCTAGACAGAAGCCAGCAGCAATTATTAATATTTAAGCTATGGATTTTTTCCATCTGTACAGAGGCTTATCACATAAATAAATACCCTCTATTATTCTTCTCCAACTGCTTGTGGGTGACTGTGACAGTCATTCAATAAATGGACAAAGGGAATAATATAAATCCCTTGCATCTAGGGAATTCCTCTAATTAGAAGTGGCAATGAATTACAGAAGAAATTTGGGTTTAATGTAACATCTGCAAATGACAGCTGTCTCTGCACACTCTTATTCTGTCATTCCTTTACTTAAAATAATTACCCACCCTCCCAAAAAAACCCAGAAAAGTGTAAAATGTTTCCATGGCAGTTTTGCCTTCTTTTCAGTTTGTTTATTTACTGCTGGCATCACTATCCAGGAAGGGAAGTTGGAAGGGAAGGGGACAGAGGAAAATCTCTGCCACCAAAATGATAACGTTATGGAGCATCAAGTTTTTGCCTCTTTAGGCAGTAATGTTTTCAAGTGAAATTTTCATCCCATGCACTGTCTAGAAGCATTGATGGCAAGAGAAAATGATGTAAAAGTACAGATGAGGAGGCTAAGTGTGTCCTAAAGTGAGAGCACCACACAAATACCAGAAATGTAAAGTCAGATCAGCAGATGCTGCTGGGGCAGGGAAATTGCCCTTCTTGGACAAGTGGGTTTTGCTTACAGCACTTGCAGTCAGGGTTTCACACCCTGCAGGAGCTGGGAGCAGGGCAGGCTGTGTCACCAGAGGATTCACAGATGTAACCCACGTGTGTCCCAGCCAGGAAGAGCAGCAGCAGCAGCAGCGGGGGCTGTGGAGCCATCCGAGCACAGAGCTGGGAATGGCTCACTCCCCATCCAGCCAGGGGAGCTGCACCCGGCCAGGGCAGCCCCATCCCCATCACCCATCACCCAGCCCGGGAGAGCAGGGCTTCGGCAGCCACCACAAACAAACAGCCTGCTCTGACAGGAATCAATTAAAAAAAAGCCACAGAGGGAAAGGTCCCCTTCTGTGAGCACTCCAAATGTCACTGCAAGTTATCCGTGAAGCAAAAATTAATATTCGGCCCGCTGCAAACACCTGCTTGGTTCCAATTTCCGACAGCAAAATCATTATTTCTGCTGCTCGCAGTAAAAGTAGGCAAGGTTAAATAAACCTTGCGAGCACAAAGACTGCCCCTCTACAGCGAGCAGCACTAGTTAAAAGAGTGGGGAATGGGTAAATTATTGTACCAAATGGCTGAGAATTAATCTCTGATGACGAGCTGCAATCTAACGAGGCATCTGTGTCCCAGGGAAGCCGCAGCATGTCCCTGGCGGTATGTGCAGTGCGGAGCCTGCCTGGCATGCTTTGTCCCCTCTCGCAGGCAGCTTTTCCTCTCATTGTTCCCCATATCCTCGTGCATCTGTGACGCGTGGAATGCATTCACACTAACAGACTTACTATTGTCTTCCCTCCCAAGCTTTGTCGGGCAAAGACTGCAGCACGGTTCCTGATAATTATATTGCTTAATTAATCAAGACAAAAAAAATTTGCAAATCATTGCCCGGTTGCCAAGCAGGGAGATCAAAAATGAAAACAATACAAGCTGAAGCAACATAACAAAAGTAACAGCTATCTGATCAGAAATTCTTCTATAATGAAGCTATTAATGCTAAAGCGGTTAATGTTAACATTGCTCCAGGTGTCTCTACTTGGCTGCAAACAAAAAGGCTAACATTATGGATATAAAAGGCCAAATGTTGCCATGGATTCTGTAACCTGATAGAGAGGACAGCCTTTTCATTCGATTAGGGAATGCAATTTAAATGCCAGGGACTGAAGCCAAACAACAGACATTTCTCTCTGCAAGGCTCGTTCATTCACCCTGGGGTCAGTAGCTGGTGAACAAAAGGTCAGCCACACTTGCCCTGGAAATGTCTGGATTAATTTTATTACATTGTAATGGTTTGTACTTTAAATGTAGGGATAACACTAAATTTCCAGTTAGCTCTTATTCTGGCTGCCCGTTGGGGGGTTTTGACTAATATGTAAGATGACACAGCTTTTCTCCGTCGCTCCAGAGAAGTCTCAAGCGTGTTCCTAGCGCTGAATTCTCATTTCCCTGATGGAACATTGAAAGCCAAAATGTGCGAACGCTGAACCGCACAGCTCAACACCAAGCCCCAAAAAAAAACCCCCAACAACCCACTATCAGGAAATCTTCAAGTTTGAAACGTCAACTGCCAAAGCACTGGGTGTCAATATCCAACAGCTCCGTCATTCACAACTCAGAAAGTGTCCACAGCTGGTCAGTGTGGGGTATGACGGAGGCATTTACCACAGCTGGCTACTCCCTTGGGCAAACAGTGTCCCTCACATAAGGCAAAAGGTGTTTATCACACTGATCGCTTTCACAAAGTATATTTTATGCATATTTTTGCATCCAGAATGTACCAGACAAGCCTTTAGTGAAGCGGCTTTTTCACACACAAGCACAGATGTACATCCACACACCTCTGACACTTTGCAAAAAAAAGTGTTTTTTTTCCAAAAAACGTCTCGAGTGTGAGGCTCCCATGGTTTGTTTGATGACAGGATGTGCAATGCCTGCATCACCCCAGCAGGCAGGTGATGGTGGCAGTCCCACGTGGGGCTCTGCTGGGTGCCATGAGCACAGCAGTGACCCAGCACCACCGAGGAGCTCAGATCACGAGTGCTCTGCTCACACTGCCTCAGAGTAAATTCACAAGGTTTCAAATGCTGCTCTTTGCCCTGTAATTCTGCGGGCTGGGAATTCTCAGGTGCTCCTCTCAGCGCCAAGGATGGCTACAAATGAATGAGCAGCCACTCTGATCACCACCAGTAACTCCAGATTCAGAGTGAACTCACGGCTCAGCTCATTGTCCAGCCAAGATGGACAGACTGATTTCCATCTCCCTGGGGAAAAAAACAAGCCCCAAAAACTGAACCGCTGGGCCTCGCTTAGAGCACCAGAGAGCAGGCAGGACCCACCTCGGGTTTCTTCATGATCTCGATGAAGAACATGTGGTTCTTCATGGGGTAGATGACGATGAGCACGTCCCCGAAGTCGGTGGGGATGATGCCCCTGCGGTAGTTGCGGGTGTGCTCGGACCACACGATGTGAACCTCGTCGTTTCCCAAGTGACGGAGCTGCAAGGGCAAATTGGCTCTTTATTAATCCCAGCGATAACCGCGCCGCGCGAGGGGTCACGGCTCCCAAATTCAATTACAATGCTCGATAGCAGCAATATTTCATTACAGAAAAGTTAAAATATTGTTTTTCTCCAGTTGCTCATGAAAGCATCAGCTCAATAATTTGCTTCATTTAGAACTCATTGTTGTCTGATGGCTTAATTAAGTCATTATCAAACTAGCCATTAGCACGATATGTAAATGTACATTACCTACAGTGATTTAAGATGGAAAACTGAATTACTGGAACAAAGCATTAACCAGGGGAGCATCGTATTCCAGCTAAAATCAGGCAGCTGCCACAGAAATATGAAATGCCTTGACTCAGAACGTCGAGAAAGTGCCTGTCGTGAGCCACTATAACTGAATTTATTATCCACAAACATCTCCTCTCTGACTGTGTCTGGAGGGGGCTCCTGCCTGAAACGTCAGCAAAATATCTGGGCAGTGGGAAGTACACTAGAATGGGAGATACTGTGGCAGTTACACCTTCTTCCCCTTTGGAGCAGAGCTGCATGAAATACAGATAAAATTTAAACAGGAGCACACAGAAAGCATCCCAGAGCCTGTGTGTGTGTGTGTGTGTGTTTGCTCTGCTGCTGGAGGAGCTGGAGGTGATCTAACAGATGGCAAAAACTATTTGGCAATCACGTACAAGCCTCACACAATGGTTTCAACTGTAAGCTTTAAAGTTAAAATGTAATCCACACGCAGAATGCCAGCTCCGAGCATAAAGAGAATTTAAGTCCCACTTAAAGCTTAAAAGACACCCCCCACCCTCCAATTTGGTGCTACCCCTGGAACAATGTGCACAATAGACCGAACAAAGAAGCCAAAATGAAGCTCTGCTACTTCACTCTGTGTGGGGGGAGAGAAAAAGGGGAGAAGAAGGTGGTGATTTTCACTGGTAAATAACAACTAACCCCAACGCGCTTTGGATCAGCCCACACTGTGCTGATGAATCTTCCCTATTCAGAACCAGGAAAAACTTTCACTCCTACATACTGGTGGTAAACTGGACCCCTCAGTCACGAGAAATGTGGCAAAACCAACACCTTGTGAAAAATAAAGTTACAGCTGTGAACTTGGCTTACAGCTCATGTTCCAGCAGAGTGAAGTAAAGCTGAGATCTCAGAAGGACTGAGATTCTCAGTTTATTTTAAACAAGACAGAAGATGCAGGACAAAACCCTGACCAGGTGCAGCCAGGCCACCTCCAAAGGCATCAGAAGCGAGATGTCAAGTTTAGTTTTACACAGCCTGAAGCCCATCTGGTGAGGAGCAGGCTGTGTGCCCAGCAGGTCCCGGATGCTGGGGGTGCCTGGCCAGGCTGTCCCACGGCAGGACCAGCCCAGCCCAGCCCCAGGAAGCCCCACCAGGCATTGGGAAGAGCCCAGGAGTGCCAGCTCTGGTCCAGCACAGAGAGCCCAGGGTGGTGGCAGCCGGCAGCCTCTGCTGCAGGAAGCCCAAGAAATCATCGTGGACAGGGAATTCCACGAGGCAGAGCGCCATTGACAAACCCAGCCCAGCTCCTCAAGGAAAGGCTCTGTGCTGCCATGCCTCCTGTGGCTCCTGGGGTGAGAAACAGCACATGCTGCTGCAGAAACACTCATCAAAATATGCCCAAACACTGCTCCAGGGACCCTTGTTACAATCCCAAGGAACTGTTCTGATGATAATCGAACGCTCTGTATTGATCTTGCACCCTTCGGAACAAAATTCAGTGAAGAAGGGCACTCAGCTGAACCAACACTTGCTGTGCTCACGAGCCTGCCACAATCCCCAGCGTGTGCCAGACTTGTTTCAGAGCTTGAGTTACTGCCCTTGTTTTGAAGCCACACATCCTTAAGCAGCACACTTAGGAGGCATAACGTTACAAAGGAAAAATTGGCATTAATCAAAAATATTTGTTACTGAGAGATAACTCCATTGATAAGAAGCCGTTAGGATAATCTCATCAGTGACAATAAGCCAGCTGCTATTTCCCTGTGTTTTTTATTCAGAACAGCAGCTGTGGGGCAGACTCAGTGCCCCAGAGGACTTCAGCAAGTTGTGCTGAAATGTCCAAAGCCCCACGGACGAGGCGTGTGGAGCCAGAGCTCCAGTCTGTGCTCTCCTCCCAGTTCAGGGGTGTGGGGAATAAAGAAAAAAGCTACATTAAAAAATGCCTCAGCAGCCAGGAAATCAGATTGGTTTGGAGAGCAAGCCCTGACAGCGGTCTGGGGCGATGGCTGTGGGAAGGCAGCCGTGCACTGCAGCGTGTCCTCCTCACCCCACGGGACCTGGGGCTTGGCTAACGGGGCTGGGACACTGCCCCAGGCCTGAGCCAGCCCCACTGTGCTGCTCCAGAGCTCCAGCCCCAGAGCTCCAGCCCCACTGTGCTGCTCCAGAGCTCCAGCCCCA
>NC_031770.1:523942-534544 GCF_001522545.3 Parus major
CATGCCCAGCCCCACATGCCCAGCCCCACATGCCCAGCCCCACATGCCCAGCCCCACATCCCCAGCCCCACATCCCCAGCCCAGCAGGCAGCGCTGGTCACGGTGCACACCTCCAGCATGACCTCCTTTCCCTGCTAATTGCATTACACAGCCAGCTGGCTCCAGAGAGGAGTCGTCTGTTTGACTGAAGAATTCCTGCTTTTGGGGAGCCATGGCTGCTACTTTTGCTAAGTAACAGTGGGGCCTGACATCCCCATTGTCTGACTGACTGTGCGCCCATCCTAAAATCTAAGTTTTATTTGTAAATTAACCGAGAAACTTCCTGCCAGAGCAGGGCTGCCTGGAGACTGATAATGTGTGCCTTTCATTCCCTTTCACTCTCACTGTATCACTGCCAATTTGTTTTTCTGCTGCTCGCCAGCCTGAGGCCATAAAAGCCTTGTAAGACATAAGTGCAATTATAGTCCTGGAGTCAAATGAATTGGACAAATCCAATAGCACAGCTCTGTCCCCACTCTGCAAACCCCTACAGCAGTCAGATTAGCTGCTAAAAATCTAATCTAGCCCCAGCTAACAAATTTCTGCAGCAAAGGAGCAAGAGTTCAGTATGGGGTTGCAACCAGATTTCTGAATTGAAAAAGTTCTGCTCTGACAATGGAGAGGATGGAATAAATCACTGAGAAATTCGACAGCACATCTTTAAAGCGTTCAGCACAGTTTGAGCAGAACGAGACAGGGACGGTAGGATGCCATTCCTGGGATTGATTTTCACTCTTGCCACAAGACAGGCAGATAAAGTTTGGAACCAGTGATGCTGAACCCTACAGCAGCAAAAGAGATCAGCTGAATTTTGTTTACTTCACTAGAAAGGATTTCTGTCAGGGACAAGACTTATTTGGAGAGGGGTTTTTCTTTCTTTCTTTTCCCCCCTTTCTTCCCACCTGAATTAGCAACATAATGTCAGCATATACCTCAAATTAATAAATGCAAATGACAGCTCTGCTGCACAAAGGGGCCAAGTTCATCCCCAGTGGAAACACATTTATTCTGGGGAATTCATACCAGAACTTAATTTATCCTTGTGCTCAGTAAAAATAAAGAACCATAATAACATATTGAAGTAAAATTACTGCATCTGCTGAATCCCCAGCCCCCAGAATTTATGGCCTTGCTCTGCCCCCCAGGCCAGCAGGTGGTCAGTCCTGTTCAGCTGGGAGCGTGCTGACAGGGATGAAGCCTCTCTTGGTCAGAGGCAAAATAAGCAGAGAAAAAACCCAGCAATCACCAAGATTTCAGAGGTTAGTGGGACCTCAGACCCCAGAGGGAGGGCAGGAAAAAAGGAGCTGTGGCCCCCATTGCATCCTGATGAAGTTTTCTCCTCCCAGCACCACTCTCCTGTATCACCAGGTAAGGCTCAGTTGCAGGAGCAGAATGAATGCCAAGGGCTTCCATCTTTCTCTCCCACACTCCCATGAACAAAAGCTCTGATGGCAAGAAGTAATAAATATCAAATAATCCTTCTAACCTGGACATTCTGCCCCAACAATGTGAGGCAAGGACCTAAGCCCAGAGAGTTGCCCACCTTCCAGAAAGTGCAGTGCTTCTGAAATGCACCTTTTCTGCACTCACAGCTGCAGTTCTGTAAAATCTGTCAACAATCCCTGCTGATCTGCACAGAACTGCATGTTTGCTCCCAACAGAGCTGTGACAAACTGAATGAAACTGTTGTGTGTGGAACCATGGACGAGCACACACTGAGAAGCCCTCTGGAAGTCACCTGGAGCCACTGCCTGCAGCTCCTCGGGTCCATGAGCTTGCTCAGACATTTGTCCTTCACCAGAATTCCCAGTCTGATCCCTGCAGGGTGCCATTCCTAGAGCAGATCTCAGGTTTTTTGAGAAGGTCCTAGAGCAATTCCTTTGCAGTTATTTTCTGTAGACAGCATATGCTGGAGCTGGCCTGGTTTCCTGGCACTACAGAACTTGGAGACTGACAGCTACTAAATGCTTTTGGTTCCTGTTTCTCACAGAGAATTCTCCTGGAGCAAACACAGGGAGGACAAACACAATAACTAGACCCTCAGGGTCTGTGATAACCCCTAACATAGATGAGAATTAGGAGAATAAGTGGACTGTTTGCAGCTAAACCCCATTTTTCCCCTTGTGGTAGCTCTGCCACACCGTGCTCTCCTCCCAGGTGATGAATTACTCAACAGCCAGAATTACCCCAGTGTCTTTGCCAGGCTCCCACAAAACCCAGGGCTTAAAAGGTTACACTAAATAAATGGCCACACTTGCTGTAGGAAAAGGAAGTCTGGGAAAGATGTGGCAGCAGTTCTCAGACATGCACATACACATAAGTGTGCTGCAAAATAACCTGCCCCTCGTACCCATGTGAAATATGAATCAATGGGCATAAATTGAAGCCAAGTAGGCACTACCAGAGATTTCCTTCATGGTACAAGAAGAGGAGCATAGGAATATGGAGTATGCCTAGGGAAACTGTAAATCATTCATCACTGGAGTTCTGGTCTAGCAGCTGGACAAATACTGGTCAGGAACTGCAAAAATACACAGTCCTACCCTGCTATGGTCACAGAGACTCTACAGCCCTGTCCTACACACCACTGTCCCCCTCTGAAGCACTCAGAGTACTTCTTTCCATAGCCCTGTGCCTTTGAGGGTACAGAGTTACACACAGGAAGAGAAACATGGCGTTTTGCTGACTTTTCTTTAAATGACAGATATCACAATAAAAAAAGACAAGATAAAAGAAGACTTCAGTGTGGAACACTGGGCAATTTTTCAGAACCAGTAATCAGAGATTCCACCTTTATATTTGAAAGAAAAGCACACATCCCTCCGAAACCAGCTGGCCACCAAACACTGAGGGACAGAGGTCCAGAGCCCTCAGAGCAGAGCCCCTCGGTGCACTGCATGGCTGCTGCAGCATTACTGGTGCATGCTAACAGCCTCTGCAGGACAAGCTGCCAATCCCAATTGGAAAGGCAGAGATTTGGTGTGCCCCAAAAACCTTCTCTGAGTCTAAGCAGCAGCTGGCAAACAGCATCATCCGAAATAGCTCCTCGTTAGGAAAGGTGAACAATTGAGCAGCGGCACCAGCAGAACTCTGGGCTGGGCTCTGGCTGTCTGAGGCAGAGGCTGCTTGTCAGACCTGTGTGCCCAGCTGGCTCTGAACTCTGCCTGGCTTCCAGCCCCTTTCCCTCTGCTGCTCCGCACGGGACGAGCCCATCCCAAGGTTTTACCATGCTGCCTTTGGCTGCTTTGTTCCACCAACCCACAGCAGTTTTGGCAGGCAGACAACGTACAAATGAAATTATTGCTAACATTATTACTCACGGTGGCATTTGAGGCTACCGTGGAAATGTTAATTGTGTTTCAGAACCCAGAATTTAGATGCCATTTAATTCAGCTAACCCAGCTGCAGAGCACCACGTGGCACCGCAGGGACAGCCAGCAAAAGCCGCCTCCGCTTCAGGCGTCCACGGAGCGCTGCCTGCCACACCCTGCAGAGCCTTTACCTTTTTGGTCAGGGAGTCGTCCGAGTCCGAGGGCATCCTGGTGGACACGTGGAAGATGATCTCCACGGTGGAGGTGGCGTAGTAGGGCGCGGTCTGCCCCGTGCTGCCGTTGCGCTGCAGGCCGCCCATGAACCCGCAGTGCGTGGACAGGTCGACCTGAGGGAGCCAAAGGCACCAACAGCAGCCACCTGAAAACACTGATGTGCTGCCAGCGCCTGCTTCTGGACCACATTAATGAAATCACCACCCGAGCTTCCCACAGCCATCCATCCCGGAGAAAAAACAGCCTTCCTCCCCTCCAGCTCTGCAATCCTTCTGGTAGATTTGTCTTTCCTGTACCTGTATCTGACATTCACTACAAGTAAATCTCTCTGAACTCGGTCCTGAGTCATTATCTGCCCAGCTGTTTTACCTTCCTCCCACAAACAGCAGCAAGGAAACAACGGCACCTCGTGACTCAGGGCTCTGTGGGGCTCACAGCTCCCACTGCCAGGAGCATCACAACTGGCAGAGAGAAAGAGAACCAGAAAAACTGCACAAGAAACCAAAGATTCGGACAGAAAGAAAAACCTTAGAAGAAATTATTCCAGAAGCTTATTCTGGGGAAACACCTCTCTGAAGTCAAGGCTGAGTCCAAAGGCTCATTTGCATTCCCAACAGCACCAGTCTGAGGATGTCACATCCCCCTGCGGCACTTGGATGCTTAAACAGGACATGAATTTACTCTGCATTTCCCAAACACCAAAGTGCTCGTGGCATTTAGATTACAACACACCATTTTGACAAAGCAAATTAAACCCACACATGTCATAAAGAGTGCCTGTGCTGAGTGAGTGTGTGCTCACACTCGGGAGCTAAAAGCTACAGGCATCGGTGTGCAGCGGGGATTGTTCTGTGGGTGTGTGAATTAAAAACTGTGCAGTGCCACCAGCAACAAGGGAAGTTGTCTAAATTATGGCTGTTACCTCCCAGCCCAGCCCAGCAACAAAATCTTCGTAGGCCTGGCTTCCCCTGGCGTTGGCCAGGATGGAACACTTGTCCTCCTGTCCCTCGGCGATGTAGAACACAGCGATCTTGTGCGTCTCACGGCTGCCACGGCACGGAAAAGGAAACCCAGGTTAAAGCAGCTCAGAATTATCTTCCAGGTCCCCCTGCACTCCCAACCTATGGCCAGGTGCCACGGCCAGCCCCGTATGTCCATTTCCTGCACAAACACAGGGCTCCCTTTCAGACCTCCCCCCGTTGTTTTGCCACCAAAACCTCACTGCAGGGACACCCCGGTTCCGAGAGCAGCGCCGAGCCCGCTCTCCCGTGTGTCAGCCTCACAACTGGTGGCCAAATTCCAGTGACAGGGTTAATGACTCTGCTCTGGGCAGCCCTGCACAGACAGCAAGGTGGCACGGGTGTTAATGGGAGCATAATTTGACCTACAGAATCTTAATTACAGGGTGATGACACACAAGGCAGAAGAAACATCACTGGCTTTGAGACCCTGGGCAGAGTTTTACAAGGTTGACAGGGACAGTCGGCTTCTCTGGAAACACACAAAGAGCATTGGATGTGGAAATTGCTGGGACAGAAGGAACTCAGAACTCTGCAATGCTGCAGATGTTTTTCAAGCAGCTCAGTGTCAAGCAATGAGAAATAAAACGCAGCATTCAGAACTCCTTTCTGCCTCTTCCTGGCTGGGGAGCAGTTCTGGGTAGGTCACCCCCCAAAGTACTGCTCCTGACACAGGGATCACCCTGCAGGAAATCCTATCAGCTGAACCCAGGTCACTAGCAGCTTGATTTGCTCTCCTCTCAGCTAAAGCAAACTTGAGAAAAATCTGTTTTGTTATTTGCCAGTGATTCGGAGCTCTCTGTACACAGAGAATGTGTCAGCACAGGTGGCTTCTCCATTCAGGCTACAGAACTCTGGAGAAACAACCAGTCCAATTGCCTCACCAGCACTTGGATTAACAGGAACAAAGTTTTGGCTCTGGTGACTCCTTGGGACACACAAACCTTATCCATGCTGTGTTCAGTGCACATCACCTACCATTGGCGGGAATCCAGATTTTTCAGCTCTCGCAGTAACTTTGAATTTTTCTTCAGCAGATGAAAGCTTTTCCTGAAAATAAATAAAGAAGGGTTTGAAGGCAAATGCAACACGGCGCAGACACGGTATTTCATCATCCAAACAGCCAAGAGAATTAACCCAGTATGATTTCCCAGAGTTACTGCTCTACACAATCTACTGACGTCTCTTTCAAATAATCACTGAGGTTCAGAGCTCCGCTCTTACCCCAGCTACGCGATCCTCGCTTCCTTAAGCGCATTTGGGATTAAAAACCCGAGACGAGCCCGCTGAGCACGTTCTGGACGCTCTGTCTCCCTACCTTCTGTCCCAGGAGTTCATTCCCAAGTCGTCCAGCAGCAGGCGGCAGAAGTAGAAGGAGGCCTGTGGCTGTGGGGGGGGCGGTGGCCGCTGGCAGCCCAGGCCCGTGCGGCGCCGGGAGCCGCAGCTCAGCACGAAGTCCCTTTCGCGGGCGCTCTGCCGCAGCAGGGCCTCGCTGAGGGCGCGCTCCTGCTCGGCGCTGAGGGCGCGGGGCGGCGGCGCCGGCTCGTTCAGCCTGCGCTGCGGGTGCGGCAGGCACTCGGGGCTGCTGCTCCCAATGCGCTCCAGCAGCCGGTCCAGTGCATCCTCGGCCTCCTCCTCCTCGTCCTGGCACAGGCCCAGCTGCTGCGTGTCACCGTCCTGGCACAGGCCCAGCTGCCGTGCCTCACCAGTGAAGGTGTCCTGGCACAGGCCCAGCTGCTGCACCTCTCTGTCCTGGCACAGGCCCAGCTGCTGCACCTCACCAGTGGCGCGCTGAGGCGGGCGGCCCTCCAGGGGCCCGTAGAGCACGCGGCCGTCCCACGAGTACTTCCCCGAGATGTCCCTGACGATCACCCGCACGTCTGAGGGCGCCGCGGCCGGCTCGGGGCCCGGCCTCTGCTCGGCGGGGATCTGGAGGTAGGAGATGAGAGTGCTGTCGTTGAACACGAAGAGCTGCAGGTTGGGGCTGCGGAACACTTCCGAGCACAGCTCGGAGGACTCCACGAAGGAATTGTCGTGGTTCTCGCTCAGGAGGCTGTGCAGGATGGCGGGGCCCCCGCTCAGCGGGTAGTGGCTCAGGTGATTCACCAGGTGAGTCATGACCATCCGCGCCGTCAGAGGGATCAGCTCCAAATTCCTCCTCCTCTTCTCTGGAAGCACCGAGAAAAACACAGCGGATCAGCACGAGCAGCAAGAGGCAACACAGAAGGAGCACGTGTGGATTTCTGCCACCCCACAGCGACTTGCCCCGTGTGACCTGCTGATCCTTCCTGTTCACAGAAATGTTTCCAACAGCTTTCCCAGAGATCCTACCTGCCCCACAGCTTTATCCGACTTCACCGCATCCCCACAGCCATCAGCAGAAAAGCCAAGGCAGACCAGAGATGTGACTGTAAATAAATGCTGCTCTGTCCCTGGCAGGTGGGAAGGTCTCAGGTGAGGCAGGGAGAGACTTTCTGGATGCCCAGATGGTCCCCTCAGCACAGGCACATCCACCAGCTATTTCATCAAGTGTCTGTGCTCTTGAGCCTCTGTGCTGTGCCTCCACTCCTCCCACGGGAATGTTACTCCTCTTACAGCCACAAACCCCCTAACTTCTGGGTTTTTTCATATTCAGTGTAAAACTATTTCTCCTTGGTTTACAGTCTTTCCTTTCCTTTTACATCTTCTAAAGGTACATTTGTTCTTTGGAGCAGTGTTGGGAAGGAACTCAAGCATCCTGTCAGAGAGATGGAGCCCAGGACAGCTCCCCAGCGCTGCACACCCAGGCTGGCCCAGCCCTGGGCACAGCTCACCCTCGGCCACGGTCAGCAGGTTCCCCAGGTCGCTGGAGGAGGGGCACTGGGCTGGCTCCGAGGGGCTCCTGACGTTCCCCAGGGGCAGGAAGGGGTCGTAGTCAGAGCAGGAGAGGTCGGCCAGGCTCAGCACGTAGTGGCTTTGCTGGGTGTAGGTGCTGGAGCCGTTGACGCAGCAGTGCAGGACCTGCGGGACACGGAGCAGTGAGCAACCCTGGGCAGATCCCGTAACCCCAACACACCCAGCCAGCAGGGCCCGGTTCTGACACACCACACAGCCCACCCGGGCCCAAATCCAGTGTTCCAGATCAGCCATCTCCATCTGCACCCATTCTGAACCTCAACAGCTCGCTTCACGGCTTCTTCTGTATCTTAACAGCCCACTGAAAATAATCCAAATATCCCTGCGAAGATTATTTCCCCAGCTCCTTGTTTTAAGCATTTTACCTTTGTCTTCACCATCCCCTGGCTGTCCTACATCTCTAATCTCACCTTCTTAAGGTTCTGCATTTGTAACTTCTCACCTGGATGAGATGATTTTCCAGTGCTTGACAAAGCTGCTTCTGTGCCTTCAGGGTGTGTGGAAGGCATCTTTAAACAGCCAGGCAGAGTACACCACCTTCCTTCCCCCTACTCACTCTGTAAATATAATCCAGCAGAGGAGCTCTGGATGCCTGCTGATCCTCCACAGCACCTGCAGACACGGGCTCCAGCAGCATCTTCATGGGCAGTGCCATGCACCAGTCCAGCAGACAAAGCAGCAGAGAAACTATGAACTGAACGAGAACAAGGCATTTAGGAACGTTCTGTTAAATTCACCCAGACTCCAGGGCATGAAAGCTTAAAATTCAGCTCTGGTTTGGAGCAAGCTGATTTACATCCCCCTCAGACAGCACAAGGAATGGAGAGGGCTCTTTTCAGCCACACACCTTCTTATCCGCTTCCAGGGAGGAGTGTTCGGCACCGGGCAGGAGAAACGCGATGGTGGCCACCAGGATCTGCAGCCAAACAAAGCAAGAGTCAGAGAGGCACTCAGCCTCTTCCTCTGCAGAGACAGACCTTCGCTGCACGGGCTGTGGAACAGGTCAGGTTCTCCCAGGAGCATCCAGCTGCCCGTGACAATCAACGTCCCAGCGAAAGAAAACGCTTTCCCGGGCATTTCGCAAACAAGTCCCTACAAACGAGGGACCTACACTGCTCCAGGGAGTGCAGCAAGTACCCCCCTAACAATACAAAAAAGCAGGAGTTGGCAGAATCACAGCAGCCCAAGGAGGGCATTCAGACAGCTTTGCACACGATTTCCATACAAACACTTTAAGGAATCTGGCGTACTTCAGTAATTTTCCGGCACAGGGAGGATTCGTACTCCTGGAGCTTCTGCCAGTAGGACACCAGCAGCTGAAGGACATCACAGGCAACATGAGCTACCAGCTTGTTGGGAAACTGGAAGAAAAAAAGGTGATTAAGAGCCAAATAACCTGTCCAGCTACGACACACTGCACTCAGCTTTTGCATCTTTGCAGACAACAAACAAGGTTAGTGCTGTGCAATCACACTGTCAGCGTCAGGAACCAGCAGGTCGGACACGACCCGTGTGATCTCTTGGGTGAGTTTGCTGGGGAAGGGGTCTGCAGGCACAGGGGCTGTTTCTGCAAACACCCTGCACAGCTTGCACAGCTGCAGCCTGTGCCTCAGATCATCAGGGGCTGTCTGCAAAGCAAAAATGCCTTTTTTGCCCCGGAGCTGGTTGATCAGAGCCCGGCACAGCAATACCTTCAGTGTCACACCTATGACATTGATGGCTTTCTTCACGTGGGGGTGGCTGGTGCACTGCGTCAGCTCCTCGCAGATCCACACGCCCAGGCCACAGATGGCTATGCATCTTTGGGCAGAGGAAAACACACAGGGTCACGACATTCTCAGGAATGTTTAGGGGGGAGAAAAAGGAAACAAAGGCACAAAGATGAGATCTCTCTTTCCCCTCCAACAGGACAGGCCAGCACCTTCACGGTGCAGAGTAAGGCTCAACTTGACAGGACCAAACCACAAGGCAGCAGCAGCAGCAGATAAGCAGCAAGAAAGACTTTTCCAACCCGTAAATGGTTGGCCTTGATAATGTTAGAGGTCTTTTCCAACCTATTCTATGATATTTTCCCATTTCTTTTACTCAGTATTTTACCTTGCAGCTTCACTTGGCTCCTCTGTAGCATTCTTCAATAAAATATTTATGAGGCAATACTAAAATAACAAAATAAATTAGAATAAGAATCTTTCTCATACATCTACTTTAAAGCTGTTTAATTTTGACACAGTTACAGGTGAAGTCACTAATTCTCCATCTGTTGCTAAAGCATCTTTACGTCACGCCAGTTGCATTTTGTCAAGGGAGAAACACCAATTACAGCTCAAACAGACAGCCCCTTGTGGAGAAATCAAATCAGCTTACAGCTCATGTACAGGCAGCGAGAGGAAATCAATTCTTTTACAGTGGGCACTTACAAACAACAAGTGCTGGTCACTCCACACCATACTCTGTGTAGTGTTTAGGTTCTAACCAAAACACCTTAGGAACAGTTTAGCGTATTGTTCAGTACAGAAATGACAGAACTGTCTCAGCTGTGGAAGGAAGACACCTCCAAGGCCTGATGAAGAAGCAAGAACAGGAGCCAAGCGTGTGAAGGGATTTCTGCATCCTCTCTGGTCCTGCCTGCTCAGGAACTCACTGAGAGATTCCCCCCCAGCCACCCCGAATTTGGAGCAGGGCATCACTGCAGTGCCTCAAGTTTATCAAAAGCAACAGAGGCTTGTGTCAGGGCAACCACTTGGGCAGGCATGAAGTCACTGCACAGTGAAACCAGGTTAGGTTACCTAAGGATTTACAATAAACGTGACTTTACCTTCATATCTGCACTCCCTGTGATGCTCTCACTGCCTTCTGAGACGGGTCCCACCCACGGGATTCCTTGGTAGGTGTTTGGAAAGCACACAAGAGCACCAAGGATGGTGTGAGCTTCACAGCGGGGAGCCTGGCCAAGGGCAAGCAGGCAGGAATAGTCACTAAAAAATTCACTGAAATAGTCACAGAAAACCCTTCACACTGAGGATGTCCCCAGCTCCAGGGAACCCTGCTGTACTCAGCCTGCTGGATTCACATCCCAGCACCCCCAGGAGCACATCCCAGCACCC
>NC_031770.1:534764-537585 GCF_001522545.3 Parus major
CACATCCCAGCAGTTCTTCCTCTGCAGCTGCAGCACGAGCTGGGTGCCAGCAGTACCCAACACACACCTTCCTGCCCGTGCTTTCTCTGCTGTGCTGCCCCTCCACTGCCACCTGTCCCCACTCCTGAGCTCCATCTTTAATACTTCCCCTCATTTCCCAAGCTGACAGTCAGGCACTTGATGCCACCAGAAAGCACAGAACCCCCCAAGGAAGAGCTGAGTGAGGGGGTGAAGCAGCAAGCCAGCAGAGCTATGAGCTGGTCCTGGGGCACAGAACCCACTCATGCTGGCTGCACAGGTGACACCCATGTGCAGAGAGGTCCTGCTCCAACAAAAGCAGATCTAACTGCTGTGCAATGCTGGTTTTATGCATGCAGGAGAAATGGAAGGGGGTGTTTTGGTTTGTTTTCTTTCCATGGAAAACCGAGCATCCATTTCTTGTTAGCATTCAAGCCTTGGCTCAGCGGTGAGGCTGACCAAGCCCTTTGAGAGCTGAGGGAAGAGGCGTGGCTGGCTCACCATCCCAGAAACAGGAGAGGGCTGTGGCCCGGCACAGGGCCACCTGCTCAGCCACACAAATGTCAAGAGCAGCAGCAGCACAAGCGCTGAGCCAGAACAGACAGAAAGGTCTCCCCCGAGCTGCTGTTTCACATGCAGCTCAGCTCCCCTGCTTCTCCCAGGACTGCCAGACCTTTACCTTTATTTTGGCAACCCTTCACTGATTTGCTGTTTCACTCATCCTTCGATAATTTGATCGTTTGGAGCCACATTTCTGTTAGTGCTGACATTTAGCCGGGGACGCTGCGTCACCCAGAGGGTTCCCCGCTCTCGCTGTCTGCTGCCCACAGCCAGGACACGCTTTCCTCTGGGATCAAACAGCCCTGCAGCAGCACCTGTTCCCTCATCCCAGGGTTTCCCAGCCCCAGACACCCCCGGTGTCACCCCAGGCCCCGGGCACACCTCCGGCGTGTCCGCGCTCAGCACGCGCGCCGCCGCGCCGACAAAGTCCCCGATCAGCATCGTGAAGCCAGGCAGCCCCAGGAAGAAGAACCACGGTGGGCAGTGCTTTATGACAGTGTTCAGGATGTCCTGCAAGAGAAGGCATCTGTCAGCAAAGGCAGGAAGCCCAAAAGCAAAAGGGAGATTTGGAGAAGATTTAACTGTGGGGTTCCCTGGTCCCACACCGACCGAGGTGCACACCCCCAGAGCTCTGTGTGCCACCTGACCTCCACAAAACCACCTCCTCCCGCTTCAGGGCTGTGGAGCAGCCAAAGTGCATTAGGTATTTTGGTAACATTTGTACCCCTAAATTCCTGTTCAAAGCCCACACCAGCATTCCTGTCTCTTTGTGCCCGAGCACAGCCATTCTGTTAAACAAGACCATGCAAACACATAATGGATCTAAGATGAAGCAGTGCAGCAGTCCAGAGGAGCCAGTTCCTCCCATCTCTCAGAATTCCATGCCACAAGAACACGAGCTGCCCCCCAGGCCTGCTCCCTGAAGGAACAGACCAGCAGCCCCAGCTTGGCTTGCCATCACCCTGTGGTACAGAGCACACAGAGAATTCCATCTTTAATCCTTCCACATTTCAAGTCTTCACAGTCTCTCCAAACCATAGCAAAGTTCCTGTATTTAAGATTTCTTCCCTGCAAGCTTTCAGCAGGTTTAAAATTAGGCACAAAATCTATATAATCCTCACCTGTGACACTGTATTTGCTCAAGACTTACATCAAGCTATTTCTGTACTGAGTAGGTAATTATTTTCCATTCAGTAAAATTTTGAAAAGTTGCAAAGGAAAACCCTTTTCCACGTCCATCCTTACTGGTTCCATGATGTGTCAAAGACAGCCTGAACCAGAGACCCCCAGAACGTGTCCACGTGCTCAGTCTCTACAGCAGAAGCTAAAGCTGATGAACCCAATTTTCTCTCCACAAAGAGATGCTTTAACATCAGCACTGTTTTCTCTTCCTTAGTGCTGCACTGAGTGTCTGCCACACCAGCATCCTGTGCAACAACTGCTGCACCTTCAAATAAACAGTATTCCTTTTTAACATAGTAGCAGGGAACGCTTTCACTTTCCTGAATAAGCTAAAATGCCGCTCAAGTTAATGTTTAAACTTGTTTTAATCACTTCCTTTCATACATTTAGAGTCAATATGGGTCAGTGCAAACACTGAGAAGCAGAGCAGATGGACGCAGCGCTCATAAAGCGGGCGCTACACTCCGGCTCGGCGCAGAACAAAGGAGCCACCTCGTTATGAGGAGGGGCTGATTAAGGCACAGCACACCTGTACAGGGGGCCAGAGAGGGCTGGGCTGGCCCTGAGCAGGGCAGCAGATGGGAGCAGGCTGCTGCTGACATGTGCCACCGCCAAGGAGCCGGGGCTCACCTGGCTGGAGAGGCGGTGGCAGCGCAGGAGCTGCTGCACCAAGCCCTGTGCTCACCCAGGGCTCACCCTGTGCTCACCCTGTGCTCACCCAGGGCTCCCACCTGTCACACAGCAGGGCCCCAGCCCCTCTCCTGTGCTCAACACTCCCATGGCAGGGCAAGGAAGAGCCACACCACAGCTCCTGCCATGCTGGAGCACCGTGATGGCACCCAAGGGCTGCAGGGACCCACTCGCCGGTTCTGAGATGCAGTGCTACTGAAAATAAACCATTTTCCATAGTGAGAAACTTGCCAGAAGTTCCCTTTGGAAAGCTCTTGAAGTGGTCCTTGGCTTTCCTTTGAACTCCCAGCGTGGGCTGCTGGCTGCAGTGACACCCACCAGGAACCACCTCCTGACACAACCTGCTCAGCTGGGCTCACCCTGGGCACTG
>NC_031770.1:537944-544863 GCF_001522545.3 Parus major
TGGGCACTCAGCATCTCATCCTGGGCACTCAGCATCTCATCCTGGGCACTCAGCATCTCATCCTGGGCACTGAGCAGCTCATCCTGGGCACTCAGCAGCTCACCCCCGGCACTCTGGGTCCCAGCTGGGGCTGGCAGGCTGTCCCCTGGCCGTGGCAGCACTGCTGGGCAGGGCAGGGCCAGCAGCAGCCCAGGCCAGAGCTCACAGGTAGCCTGGCAGCCCCGTCCCTGGGCCACCAAGCGCTGGTGGCACCTGGGGACGCGGGGCAGTGGCCCAGGGGCTCACAGAGCTGATCAGCAGTGACAGGCTCGTGGGAGCACAGGGAGCCAGGACATCTGTGCTATCAGCAACAGGGCAAAATCAGGTAACTCAAACACAGCCCCGCTTCCTGCCCTCCCTGCAAACAGGGAGCAAACTGGGCTGCAGCTCCCAGCCCGGCCAATGAATCACTTCCATTGAATGCTGTGTACACAGCAACTGGAAAACACAAGCCACAAGAAAAACATATGGTGATGGCCGTGGAAATTGGTTTACTCATTCTGCACACTGTTGTTGCTTTACTTCTTTCATAATTGACCTTTAGAACGATAAATGTGTAAAATAATTTTGGTTTATTATGGCTCCAAACCTTTCAGCAATTACACAAAATGAAAATTTAAAAGGAAGTATTCATTCTGGAAGCATTTCCATTGTTTACATAATTGCACAGCTATAATTTAGCGTTCATGTTGTTAAAGAAAAGTGAAAACGGGGACCATTATGGACTATTTCAATTCAGAATGATGCTCTGTGGTGTTAAAGCTGGGGAAGAGGAGGGGGCACTCGCATGCATGTCCCTCTCAGATGCATTAACCCTATAAACAGCATCATATTTCAGCATAGCTTAATCCACTCATTCAAATTATAAGGTCGCAAACATCCACCGAGTAAGCGAAATAAATTTATGCAAGTTCACTGAAAGGTCAATTGCAAAAATATTCTTTACCTAATTTTTGTTCAGGCTTTTGCAGATTACAGGTGTAACCAAATAGCCTGCCAGCTGCCTTCCTCACGTTTCCAGCTGTCCCTCGACAGGAACAACACGCGTTTTTCACTCCAAGTTCACTCTGTTCCTCACCAGCAGCCGAGGGAAGATCATTTATTTACAGTGCACTTCAGACTTTCCTTTTCTACTTTAAAGGAACAAATGCTTCCAGTCACTTCTGCCAAGTTCTCCTACCTACCACGACGTTTTAGGCAAGAGTTGGTTTGTCAAAAATAAAGTTCCAACACAAGTTTATGAAGTATTTTGGCAGCCCTGGGAGACTGAGGGTTAATTTATCCATTCCAAGGTGCCAGGTAAAACCTAACCCCAAAACAGGCACGTTTTATAGCCCAAGTGCCTGGAGGCTGGGATACAACAGGGGGAGTTTCTTTAGATTTCTCCCACATTGGAGCACGTCTGATGCTCTCCCAAGTGGGGAGAGCACTGGGATAAAGGACTGGAACACACATTTAATATTTATGTTTGTGGCTGCACAGGGCAGTCCCCGAGCAGGCAGTGGGCACAGGGCCAAGGCTGTGGGTGCAGTCACTTCAGACAGAGCACTGACCACAGCCAGCACTGGGGAGCGAGGATGCAGCTCAGGAAGGGCAAACAAACAAACAGAACAAAACCAGCAAAAGCATTGCTGAAGGCACAGCTCCTGCAGCTGCCAGGACCTGGCTCCCCCTCGCTGCCACAATCCCCAGCTCTTTGCTCTCCCCACTCTGGGCCAGCACAGGGGATGTCAGGGTTCCTGTGAGACCCTGGCATTTGGACTTTTGTTTGTCCCTGCTGGAAACAAACGTGCTGTCTGTTAACACTTCTTCACACACATCGTGGGAGCACACAGGCAAATTCTCTACAGAAACTGAGATAAGGGGTGGATTAAGAGAGGGAGAAAACCATGGCAGCCACTGGAAAGAAGTCTTGAGAAGCTAAAACAGGGGAATCCAAGCCTTAATAGACTACATTCAGGTTATTTCCTTTTAGATGGCAGCCTGGGAAAGAATCTAAACAGCTCGATGGTTCCTGTGCAACCAAGGGCCCTCGAGTGCAACGCCATCGGGCAGAAATCCAGGCAAGAAGCACCCATTCCACAGGACAAAAGCAAAACTACTCATTTATTGTACCTTTGCTGGGTGAGCACTGCACCCAAAGATCCACAGATGTTGGGGTTCTCTAGTGTCAGAGCAGTGCTAATACAAACAGGTAATTAATGACTCCTCTGGCAGCAGCTCTGCTGGAAAACGCTTCCTCCTGCAAATCAGCCATTTCCCACACCACAGAGAGCTCCAGGGGGTGTTTCTACAGAGCTCAGAGCTGCTGCAGCCTCCTTGCCATCATCACCTCCAGGGCCTCTGGAACAAATAACGAGGTTTATGGCCAATGGGCACCTCCACAGACAGAGCTGCTGATCCACCCCAGCACTGCTCCAAGGAACTGAGCTACAGCAAAGCTGCTGAGTGAGTGCCCTGGCTGCAGGCAGCCTGTGCCCCAGGGCAGGCCTGCTGCTTGTGCTGACATTTAATCACCCAGGACATCTGCCAGCTCAGCTGGACTGCCAGGACTTCCCTCTTATTCCATATTTAAAGTTTGTTCTGCTCCTGGTATCACTGAACTGACAAAGGCACCAGCAGAGTCTCCTTCCTTGGCTGTCCACTGTCCTTTCCACAGAGAACCTCTGGAGACTCCACCTTTGACTGTGTGCTCTAAAAACTCCAGTGTCCCACTCCAGAGGTCCTCTGGCGAGTCTGTACGATCATACTTCAATCAAATCTGTTAAACCCACTCCAAAGTCAGGAATGCAGGTGACAGCCTTGCTCCCTTTGCAGGTAACCTGAGTGCCAGGTGACACCAGGTGAGACTGGCTAAAAAACAACACCCAGCAGGGGAGAGCTGAGACCCAAAAAAGGATTAAAAACCTGCCCCTTTACAGTGTCCCACGAGGTGAGCACCTCCCCTGCACTGCCTCCTCCCCTCAGACTATGAGCAGAAATTCAGACAGAAATAAGAAACAAAAGTCCACAGAATTAATTCTCAGGAGACAACCACCAGCAAACTCAAAGGATCATTTAAGTGCCAGAACGACCTGAGCTAAAGAATCCCAATTATGCCAACAGCTGATTTTCTGAGAAGCATTTGTAGCTTTTTGGCATTGTGTTTTGGTACTTTTGTTATTCAGCAAAAAGGAGGAGGATGTGGAGCAAGGAGACGCTTATCGACTCCTTCAGGTGAATGAAGCAAGAAGCACTGTTACAGTGAGCAGCAATAATAACAATACATTTCTTTCCCTGCTTATTTGTAAAACCTGTGCGTGGCAGGGTGATTCTGGGTTGATTTAAGGAGCTGCATTTATCACCCAAACCAAAAGACAGGCCTGGCTGCAGCTGCTGGACAGGAGTGTTGTGACCACTGGGCAGCCATGCCCAGCCAGAGTGCAGCAGGCTATCCCACAGCATCCCTACAAACCAGGCAGGGACATTTCCTGATTTCCCAGCCCCTGAGCACAGGTGCAGCTCCTTCCCTGAGCCCCAGCCCGGCAGGGATCGTCCCAGCTCCTTCCCTTCCCACTGGGGGCCAGGGAGGGGAGAACGGGAGCCCCAGAGAACACTGCTCATACAGGGCCAGGGAGAGAGGGCAGGGCTGCAGCAGGGCCAGGGCTGCATCACAGCAGGGCCAGGGCTGCAGCAGGGCAGGAGCAGGGCTGCATCACAGCAGGGCCAGGGCTGCATCACAGCAGGGCCAGGGCTGCATCACAGCAGGGCCAGGGCTGCATCACAGCAGGGCCAGGGCTGCAGCACAGCAGGGCAGGAGCAGGGCCAGGGCTGCATCACAGCAGGGCAGGAGCAGGGCCAGGGCTGCATCACAGCAGGGCAGGAGCAGGGCCAGGGCTGCATCACAGCAGGGCCAGGGCTGCAGCAGCAGGGCCAGGGCTGCAGCAGCAGGGCAGGAGCAGGGCCAGGGCTGCAGCAGCAGGGCAGGAGCAGGGCCAGGGCTGCAGCAGCAGGGCAGGAGCAGGGCCAGGGCTGCAGGAGCAGGGCCAGGGCTGCAGCAGCAGTGCAGGAGCAGGGCCAGGGCTGCAGCAGCAGGGCAGGAGCAGTGCCAGGGCTGCAGCAGCAGTGCAGCAGCAGTGCCAGGGCTGCAGCAGGGCAGGAGGAAGGCTCCCACACACCTCCCTCAGCCCCTGGCCCCTCCTGTGCTCCCTTCTCCCACCTGCAGAGGTGATGCAACCCTTGCAGGGAGTTGTTGACTTCTCCAGGGATGGCTGCTGTCAGACACTTCCACAAGGACAAATTAGCTGCAGCTCATTACCCCTCTGTCTCCTCTGCTGAGCTAATTGCTCCAGCCCGGGCTCAGCCACGGGAGCCTCCCATAAAATCCAGCCTCACACTGCTCTTTTACACACCCCAGAGCGGGCTGCAAGGCTGGGAATGACACTGCACTCTTGGATAGCATATTCAAAACCTGATGGGTTTGTTTTTCTAGCAGCCCTGAAAGCTACACAACACAGCAGCAATTTCCTACTCTCACATCCTGAAGTGAGCGAGGAGTGAAAAGAGAAATACAGTTAAAATAAAAACACCTGGCACACAAACCACAATACTGAAAACCATTCAGGTCAAAGAGGTTCCCCACTGCAATACTTTTACTAATTATGTAACCACCTAAAAGGCTCCTCTGAAGTAGCCAAGGTATTTCCTGGAGCTGGGCTGTCTTCCTGTGGCTTTCCCATATAAATGCTACAAGTTGCAACTGGTGATCCACAGAGAAGGAAAATTCCTCCATGAGACAGCTCCCAGCCTTCCTTCTGTGAACATTCCTTACAAGGGAGACGTTCATGCCTGTGCCTAGCAGACAAACCGTGCCAAAATTTGCCATTCTGTGCTAAAAAGGCCACCCCCAAGTTTATTTTAATTCTGATTTCCTAGAAAGCATGCTAGGATCCCTGTTCCAGTATCCTGTCACAAAAAGGCTGGCACTCTGAGCAGCCTGGAAATACAGGAGCAGGAATAAACACCCTGATTGCCATCAACACCTGGCTCCAGGACACCTCAGTGAACAGCTCTCCCTGTTCCACAGCTCAGGGAAGGACACACACACACACAGCAGCCAACCTGCGGTCAAGTGTGCCACCAAGAGGCAAACACAGCCACCAGAGTGGAGAGCAAGAACAAAGAACAGCAGCAGAGTCTGCAAAACATCCAGGGAGACACAGAGGGATTGCAGTGTGGGGCTGGAAACATCCAGGAACACAGAGGGATTGCAGTGAGGGGCTGGAAACATCCAGGGAGACACAGAGGGACTGCAGTGTGGGGCTGAAAACATCCAGGGAGACACAGGGATTGCAGTGTGGGGCTGAAAACATCCATGGACACAGAGGGATTGCAGTGTGGGGCTGAAAACATCCATGGACACAGAGGGATTGCAGTGAGGGGCTGGAAACATCCAGGAACACAGAGGGATTGCAGTGTGGGGCTGGAAACATCCAGGGAGACACAGAGGGATTGCAGTGTGGGGCTGAAAACATCCAGGAACACAGAGGGATTGCAGTGTGGGGCTGAAAACATCCATGGACACAGAGGGATTGCAGTGTGGGGCTGGAAACATCCATGGAGACACAGAGGGATTGCAGTGTGGGGCTGAAAACATCCAGGGAGACACAGAGGGATTGCAGTGAGGGGCTGGAAACATCCAGGGAGACACAGAGGGATTGCAGTGAGGGGCTGAAAACATCCAGGGAGACACAGAGGGATTGCAGTGAGGGGCTGGAAACATCCAGGGAGACATGGAGGGATGTGCAGCTGCAGCAGGATTCCTGGGATCTCCCAGGAGAAAACCCCTGCCTCTATTCCTCCCTGTTTAAAAGGAGTGTTTTCCAAATGCTCTAACTTTCCAGGAGGGAAACCGAGGGGCAGGAGCCTGGTAACAATTCCCTCTTCCATCTCAAACAATCCAACCTGGCTGATTTCCTACAGGCACCATCAGTAACTCCCAGAATTTCCCTGCTGCCACCCCCAGCAGAGCTGCAGCCCTTGCTCTGGTTCCTACAGCTGTAAAAACCTGGGAGTGCTCACAGACGAGTCCTGAATTTGTTCAGAGATTATTTCTGCACATTCCCACGAGCACCAGGCCGTTTCTGTGGGACAACCATCACCCCAGAGCCCGGTGAAGCCTTTTCCTCGCCTGGCACCGAGGCCAGGGGGGCGTGGGGCAGGCACAGTGCCCGCAGCTGTGCTGGGTCCTGGCAGCACCACCACCACCACCAGCAGCACCAGCAGCAGCACCACCACCACCACCACCACCAGCAGCACCAGCAGCACCAGCAGCACCACCAGCACCACCACCACCAGCAGCAGCACCCAGAGCCCAGCCCGTACCTGGTCCTCGCTGGTCAGCCCCAGGCGCAGCACCAGGTAGAAATGCACCAGGAAGTCGGAGTTGGGCAGCAGGTCCTGGCGCCGGCTCATCATGGCACAGAGCAGCCTGAAGGCCTGCAGCTTCCCCTCCTTGTACTCGCTGGGCAGCGTGGCAGCCTGCAACGACAGCACAGCTGCAGCACCCCTGCAGCACCCCTGCCTCCCCTGCAGCCTCCCCTGCATTCCCTGCAGCTTCCCCTCCTTGTACTCGCTGGGCAGCGTGGCAGCCTGCAACGACAGCACAGCTGCAGCACCCCTGCAGCACCCCTGCATTCCCTGCATCCCCCTGCAGCCTCCCCTGCATCCCCTGCCTCGCATCCCAGCCAGGGGGCACGGCTGTCGTGGCCAGCAGTGACACAAACAGCGATGCACACAGAGACAGCTCCATGCACAGCCCTGCAGCTCCATGCACAGCCCCCTGCACAGCCCCCTGCACAGCCCCCTGCACAGCCCCCTGCACAGCCCCATGCACAGCCCC
>NC_031770.1:545285-556339 GCF_001522545.3 Parus major
TGCACAGCCCCTGTGTGAGCCCCAGGACTGACCTTGAACAGCCAGGATGCAAATATCCTGAGGGGAGGGATGAGCACGGGAGGAGAGGGAGTTGACTGATTGTCCACGCTGATAGCGAGGTTGTCCCGGATCTGATGGGTTAAAGAAGACCGTTAATAAGTCAGGATTTCTGGTTTATTTTTGCTTTTGTTTTAATTTTACTTTATTTCGGGCACTGCACCCAGGGCTACACCGAGTGCACACTGCAGCCAAAGGCACCGGGAGAGCTCGTTCTCTGCTGCTGCTCCCCATCCACAGCAAACATTATGGAAACCAAACTAGACAAAGCTTCCTTTATGACACAGCCCTCCCACACCTTGCTTATGCTCCAGGTGCTAACAGGAAATCCCATTTAATGATCATTGCCACAACCGAAGAAATGTTAATGACAAGGTCGTTATCGTTAGCACCACGTACCTTGGCAAGTTTATACCACAGCTCGTAAAGGTAGCCAAAAACCTTTGCATGGATTTTGGGTGACTGTATGTTGTTCACATCCCCAAGAATTCCCAGGATCCTCCTCCAGAGCACGGCAGCAGAATCAGGATGCCAACCAACGAGGCTTCCACCAGCAATTATACTGCAGTCATCAGCCAGGAACTCACTGCTGTCTGCAAATTCCAATTCAGGTCCATTTCCACAAGTTAGAAATGCAGCCCAAGCGTGAATTCGTTCAACAAAATCTGCTCATCACTCCTCCCAACCATCTTCCACCCCACAGGAATTCTCTCCCCCAAATCTCTTTCATTGCTGGAGCTGCTTCTGAGTCAAAGAAAACCAGGGCAGCAAACACAGGCGAAGGTGACAGAGCCTCAGGGCACCCAGGGCTCCTCAGCAGGGAGACAAATGCACCTGAAAGCGACCTTCAGGTGCCTGAGGGATCTATTTCATCAACAACTGCCTCTTACAGGTAACATTTCTGTGTGTATAAAAGTCCTTTCTTTTCTTTTTTAAGATCACACAGTGCAGCGAGACCTGGCAATGCAAGAGGACAAAGGAATAGAAACCCAGAGCTGAAGAGCCTTGGGAAATGTGCTCAGGCATTTCACTCAGCCAGAGCAGCTCCTGGCAGAGCAGAGAGCAGAGAGCAGGGCTGGGAGAAGGCTGCCAGGGGAATGCACTTTATATCACACAGTCCCAAGGCACTCTGGAGTGCAGATCCCAGTGACAAGAGCTGGCAGCTGCTCTCCTGTCCCCTGCAGCAGCCCAGGAGTGCAGGGAGCCTGCAGGAACCCTGCACAGGCAATAATGTCCCCCTGTCCCCTCTCAGGACTCAAGGAAGGTGGTGCCAGGGCTGTTGTGCCTCAGCCCAGGACAGCAGAGCGAGCTGGGACTGCCTGACAGGCTCTGCTGGGCCACCACGTGTGGCTTTCTCCTGCACCACAGCCACAAACACTGCCCTCATCAAACCTGACATCCTCACCACGGCCAGCAGCACGCCCTGCTCGGGCTGCCTGTGCTGCTTCATTAAAGCAGACATGTCAAAGGAAGAGCTGACATGAGAAAGTCCCCCTGGAATTGTGTATCCATCAGGAAAGCAGCCTGTGAGATATTCCTGCACTACTGCCTTCAGCTCCTGACCCCAAGTCTGACTCACATCACCAGATGAAAGCCACCCTTACAGATGGCAAAGAATGAACCCCGTATTTCCCACCAGCCAAAAACCACAGTAAGGCATTTCCTCAGAGCATGGAACAGAACCTGGTCATTGAGACACCAGTCAGTGTGCTGCACCTCAGCACGGGGGGCACTGGGCACTGGGAGCAGCCAGCCCTGCTGTTTCCAGCTGGCTAGCTGGCTGGTGGCTCTCTGGACCATCATTTACCAGCAGATCACCTGATGGTCCAGGTCCCTTCTGCCCCAGGCCTGCAGAACCGTTTGGGGTGACACATTTGGGGTGTCCCACAAGCCAAGTGGGGAGCAGAGCTCCTCTCTGGGGCTGGGGGCCCGTGGTCCTGTGAGCTTGGTGGGTGCCTGTGAGGTTGTTTGCAGGGTATCTGCTGGGTACCTGTGAGGTTTCAGGGTGCCTGTGAGGTTGTTTGCAGGGTATCTGCTGGGTACCTGTGAGGTTGGCAGGCTCCTGGGAGGGGCTGAGCTGGAGCCAGCGTGGTGCTGCAGGGTCCGTGCCCGTCCCAGCCTCGTCCTCGTCCCCCTGCCAGGCCACCAGAGCCACGTCCACGTCGGTGGCACAGCCCAGGGAGGTGTCACTGCTGAGGCTCTCACCTGCAAACAGCACAGCCTGCTCTCAGCACGCCCCACAGCAGCCCCCCAGCGCTGGGCTCCACACAAACACTGCAGCACTCACTTTTCTCCCTGGCTCTGGAACAGCCCTGCGAGTCTGCCCTCGCATCACCCAGCTCGGCCGTGCTGCTGCTCCTCTGCATCAGAGCCTGCAGGGAAAAATTCACCTCTGCTTGTCCTGCCTTCAGCACCACAGCTCATCCCAGCACATCCCAGCACATCCCAGTATGTCCCAGCTCATCCCAGCACATCCCAGCACATCCCACACCCTTCACCTCTGCTCGTCCTGCCTTCAGCACCACAGCACAGCCCAGCACAGCCCAGCACAGCCCAGCACATCCCAGCACAGCCCAGCACAGCCCAGCATATCCCACACCCTTCACCTCTGCTCGTCCTGCCTTCAGCACCACAGCACATCCCAGCACATCCCAGTACATCCCAGTACATCCCAGTACATCCCAGCACATCCCAGCCCATCCCAACACACCCCAGCCCATCTCACACCCACCCTCATCAGAGACTGACCACAGCCCAGCCACAACATCCTCATCAATATTCACACTACCCAAGGGCTTGTCAGTGTCCCCAGAACACATCAGGTGTCCCATTTCACCCTTTACCCTTCCCTTCCTCTGTTTTCACACCAACAACCTCGGTTCTCACACCAACCACCAGAATTTTCACACCAACCACCAGAATTTTTAACCTCTGTTTTTCAAGCACACCTGAAATAATTTAAAGTATTGAAAAAAAAAATAAATAAAATAATCTTTCAGCCCTCCTATTTCACAGAGATGATCAGGCTGAGTCATTTATTGTCTCCACTCTTTGCTGAAAAGCTGCCATTAAAAATGCACGAAGTTTGCCTGTGCTAATGTCAGCTCACACTAACATCTGCCATGCTGACAGGAACTGTGCTGAAGAGAAGCATTTTCATCAGTGCTTTAAACCATCAAACATTTATTCCAGTGTCCTGCAGCCCTGTAACAGCCATCAATTATTTAAAAGTTACAAACTTCTTGTTGATGTTTAATATTTTAAGAAAGGACCGAAGCCTTGTGTAAGAGCAGAAGAGACACAGCCAGCAGGACAATAGCCTGCCACAGCTCACTTCCAGACTGCACACCAGAAATGGGATTAACCACTGCCCACACTTCACCTCCTCCAGCTCCTGAACGCTCAAAGGTGCCTGACCAGAAAGAAAACACTGCTAGGGTCCCAGCAGAAATTACTTTTGCCTTTGCCTTACTTGCTCAGCCTCCTGCTCCTTTGCACATCCCCTGTTTTCCTGAAGTGATCTGCAGTCTGAGGCTGAATTTCCAGCAGTTTTACCTGGAGGTTTCAGAAAGGAAACAAGAACTGTAAACATCTGTGGGACCAAAGCACACAGCAAGCCTCATGTAAACTTCAGTGATGCTGACACTGTTTATAGTTCATATTTATATTTATAGTTCATATTTATATTTATAGTTCATATTTATATTTATATTTACAGTTAAGGGCCATACAACACTTCAGTGGGACACCAGAGGCTTTGGAAAGTCCTCTGGAAGCAAAACACACAGGAGAGGAACTGAACTCCAGCAGCAGCTTCAACACACCCAATTCAAATGGAAGTCAGGTGAAAAGAAAGGTCACACACCAAATGCCAGGATTCACACACACACACACTCCAGGATTCATTTCTGGCCTCCCTGCTGTACCAAAGGTCACATCCTGCATTCCTGGGGGCTAACTTCTTAAAAAAAAGTTCTTTCAAGAACTCACCAACTATGCAGGACTAAGAAAATGAGATAAAGGCTTTAGAGGAGAGCTGGAAATCAAAGTAAGAGCAGCATTTGTGAGGCTGAACAAGCCTCAACACTTTTCCCTGAAAAGCAGAGTATTGCTGTATTTTATTAAAATTACCTTGAAAGAAATCAGATGGAATCTGATCTGCAATATCTGAAGTGCTGCTGCTTCGAGTTAGCTGCTGCTCTTGGTCTGCAAATGGGCCTGCAGCTTCTGCTCCTTCTGAATATTCCAGCTGTTGAGATTCTTCAACTTCTGTCGATTTAATTACAACACAAAACATTTGCAGGAGCTCCTGTGTACAAATGAGAACTCCCTGCCTAAGGAAAGCTCTATGAAAAAGTGACCCTTGCAAGTATTTAAAATTCCCAGGGTAAAATTCCCAAGTGACAATTTAAATTCTATAAAATATCCTTAGGAAAAACTGTAAAGTTTAGGGGGAAACGCATGAGTGGCATAAAAGGTGTGAAAAGGAGAGATTTTGGGAGTTAACACAAAGGAGGTGCCAGGAACCAAGCTGGGCTTTCAGTGCTGGAGAGCTCTGTTCACTCTGGAGACAGAAAGAGCAAACAAAATTCCCCTGAATGCAGCGTGGGGAGAGAGGCCAAGGGAGGAGGAAGAAAGGCCAAAACTCAGAGGGGAAAACACATCTCTGAGCTGCCTGGGTTACAGCAGGGTGTAACCTGGCTTTGGCTGGTGAGGACAAACCCCAGCAGGCAGCTCTTGCTTTGGCTGCAGCTGCCAATGAGAGAGAGCAGGAGGAGAGAGGGAAGGCAAGGAAACTGCCAGGGGAAGTGAAGTGACAGGCTGGGGAAGGAGCAATGGGAACTCCTGAGACTGTGGAGCAGCACAGCACTTTTACAAATGCAGTTCTCTCAGCATTTGGGAAAAAAAAACCCAAAAAAAAGCTAGCAGCACTCCATCCAGCAGTGTGCTGTGTTTACTATTGCTTTACTGCTTAATAAGCACTGTAGGTGTTTCAGGGAGTTGTCTCAGGAGCTTGTGCACAAAAACTAGCATTTCTGGTGTTTACTGGCTTTCAGTGTCTTACAAAAAGCATTAAAATAGAACATTCAATGCACTTCAGTAGCTGGAACAATTTCCATCTCCCCCCAAGATAACTGGAGATGGAAAGAGTCCAAAGATGTCTCAGTGAGCAGGAATCCCCACGGGGCCAAAAAGCACCAGGTCCAGAAGTCTCCCTTCTCCTGCTACTGCAGGGAATGACTCTGGGCAGGACTCAGGAATCACAAATCCCTCCCAGGCAGTGAGTGAAAGGTGGGAATTTTCACTTTACTTACAAGGCAATGTAGATCTAATTGCAGCTTCTGGCAATCTTTAATACCAAAGTGGATTAAAACTGCTTTTCCCACTGAGCTGCAGACACTCTGAGACAAACCCACCAGACAGAAAGGGAACAGACAGAGTTCAAAAATATACAGGACATTGATATCAAAGGTGACTTTAAAGTACAGTACCTGACAGTCTGTGAGAGCAAGAAGTGTAAGAGATACCAGGGAAGAGAGAGCTCACAGTGTGAAGCAGAAGAGGAACACTTTTAGTGGCTGGCAAAGCCTCATAGAGGTGGGCACAGTTGCTGATAGACTGGCTTCGCTTAGCTTCCAGGAGAAAATAGAGCAATAATTACATCAGGAGCAGAGTGAAACATTGCACTTCTGAGTGACACAACACAGCACAGCCCGCTGTTCTGGGACAAAGCCCTACAGCAGCAAGGCCAGGGGTTAGCCCCTGAGATGTACAGTTAATATTGTACAACGCCTCTCACACTGCAAGGGCAATAATCAGGGATTTCTGATCCACAGCAAGGGTGGAAGGGCCTTTAAGCCAAACACACACAAACAAGAGAAGCCCTGGATCAACAACTGCGGGCTCTCCCTGCTGCTCTGGCAGGGTGTCCAAGGGGAAAACGCTGCAGCAGGAGAGAGAATCCTCCCCTGGAGCACAGACAGGACTCCCTGAACTCAGAAATAAAGCTCAGGCTGAAGTGGCTCTGCTGCCAGAGCGCTCTGTGACCCAGGCTGGAGGCTGAGGCTGAGGCACAGAACACCCTGAGCATCCTCCCAGCTCTGCTGGAGAGCAGCAGCTCCTGCCCCAGCAGGGCATGGCCACGGGAGCCGTGCCCAGAACGGGCACAGGGACACACACACTGACACAGAACAAAGGGCAGCTGCTGCAATGCCTGCACTGACCAGCACCTGCTCCAGTCTGGGGTCTGCACTGCCCCAGCAGCCCTCACCCCACTCACCCTCCTGCCCTCCTCTCTCCAGAAGAGGAAAACCTCACCAGGCCAGGAAAAAGAGAGCACATAAAGCAATAACATCATTCACTGAACGCCTGGTTTACCCTGCACTCCCAGGGAACAGCTGTATCAGTATCTGTTACCTGCCTGACAGTAACAAATGCCTTCTTAGGAACCAACAGAGACAGCAGTGGACCTCTCCAGAAAAACCCCTCACGTGCAGGTTTAACTCACAGTAACACCCTGCAGCTAAAAGCTCTTATAGAGAATGTCCCAAAACACTCTGTGATTCACACTGGCCAGGACAGCCAGCCATGGCCATGCCAGCTCTCTGCTGGGGCAGGTCATTACTGAGCTGCTTCTGGCAGCAGCCAGCCTCGCAGGCAGACTGGAACCAGGTGTTTGAGAGGGTCTGGCTACCAAAGCTCCCAGCTGTGCTCTCACCTGTGGCTCTCTGACGGACAATGCTCCTCGCCTTCTCCACTCCTGGGGCCCCAGAGGTCGTGGCACTCCTGAACCTCATCGGCTCCACAACCTCAGGGTGACTTTTCCAGCTTAATGAAAAAGATCTTCCCACCACGGCTGTCTTCTGAGGCTCTAAAACACCACCTGAGGACAAAGGACACAAGACTTTCTAGCCCTGGGTGCCTTGGCATGTATTTTCACTGAAGCACGAGTGGACTCACACGTGGCAAATATGAACACTCCAAGTTAACAACACAAGTTAACTTTTGCTGTTAATAAAAACCAAATTAATTAAAATTAAAAATTATATCAATTAAAAATTAATAAAGCTGGTACACCAGACTATGTGCATCGATTTCAGGGAGGCATGGAGATGCAGCTACAACACTCTCAATTAGAAACTTCACTAAAAACACACGGAAAGGCATTTTTACAGAGCTGCCAGTGCAGCCAAGAGCAGAGGAAAGCACATCTCATCTCTGCTAGCCAAAGCCCCTGGCTGCAGGTGCAGACCCCAGGCAGCTCTCCTCCCCGGTGAGGGGTGACAACACACAAACCCCAAGTGCTCCACATCCCATTGAACGGGTTGTGTTTAACATTAATTCAATTTTTCAGGCTAAGCCTCAACATTTAACCTGTTTGAAACACAAACCTTTTCCTCTCTGCTTTTTCTCCTTCTGCTCGCTGAGCTTGTCCAGGGGCAGGTTTGTCATCTCCACGCCGTAGACGGTCCTGGCCAGCACGGCTGTCAGCGAGTCCATGATGCTGCCCCACTCGGACACCAGCTCCTCCCAGTGGGTCAGGGAGGACAGCACGCCCAGCAGCTCGTCCCACAGCTCCCGGGAGATCACCACGCTCAGGCTGGCCCTGATCCACGCCACCAGCAGGGTCTGGGGGAACAGGGGCAGCTCGGGCAGGGCTGGGGAGCTGGGTGCACCAAGCACAGCCCACGGCACCCGGTGAGGCACAGCTGATGTGCAGCGCTGCCCTCCCTCAGAAACACCCCTCTGATGAAGGGAATGCAGAGAAATCTCAGGCTGGGTGCCAAGGGGTGCCCCACACCCACAGAACTGCAGCAGATGAGCTCTGGGGCAGCTCCACACACCCAGCCACACCACCCTGCAGTGGAAGGACAGAAGGAAGCAGAAATGTCTCTCTCACTCAGCCTGACTCAGTTTTCACTTCTCTGCCGGACTTTTAGGAAAACAGTTACTTGAATTGTACACTTCAGAGACACACTCACTGAAAACATGCTGTCTGTGCCACCAGAGCTGGTAACACAGCCCTGAAGGACAGGGCAAACCCAGCTCTCCCTCTGCCAGCAGCACTTTACAAAACAACTGCTGGCAAAACAGGAGCAAACCCCTCCTGCACAGGCATGCAAGCAGGTTCCACAGGACTCAACCAAAGCTGTGCCACAGCAAAGCAAGCATCCCCCCTCACTCACTCTGAACAGCAGCCCTGCCATGCTCTGAGCAAACGTGTCCTTCGTCTGGCTCTCCTTCGGCCTCTGCATCACAGCCTCCGTTATCCTGAGGAGCACCTGCAGCATCTGCTCCCTGGTGCCAAAACACAAGGTGTTGTGTCAGCTGTGGCTGCTCACCAACGCTGCAGCACAGCCTCGTGTCCTGAGGATGTGGGCTGCAGCAGCTCTCTCCCTCCAGTGACGCCGTGTTTCCCTCACCACGTCCTTCTGTTCATGGACAGCTCCATTATCATGCGCCTGAAGATGCTGAGAACGGCTTTGCAAGCATCCACCTGCTCCTTCAGCAGCACAGGCACCTCGGAGCACGGCTCCAGCAGGAAAACGTTGGCTGAGTTGGTCAGGAACACCTGGCATTGACAGGCCGTGAGCAAGGAATGGACACAGGCATTAACACAACAAATATTCCTGCTGCTGCTTCAGTTAAAGCTTGCCCTTTCCTCAGAGGGGCTCTCGTGTTCCCCATCACTTTATTCTCCTGTGTTACCCCAGCCACAGAGCTGCCCAGGCTCAGTACAGGGTTTGTGGGTGATGGACGTTCCTCCAGCCACTCATTTCCTGCCTCCACGTGCTCAAACAGCCAGCAGCACTTCCAACAAGTGAAGTTCAGCAAAAGTAAATGCGTGGTTCTGAGCAATTCCTCGTGCTCACAGGAGGAAAGAGATCAGCCTCGTGTGCTGGAACACAGCTCTCTGGCTCTGAGACAGGGTCACTGGGGCTAACACAAGTGTTTCACAGTGACACATGGAGCCCAAACCGTGCCTTACAGAGCCAGCCAGGCCCGGGTAGCCCTTCCCCTGCACCCTGGGGCTGCTGACAGACCGCAGCACAAGCAGTGACCCACCTGAGCAGGCAGGGCAGGCCCAGGGGTGCCCCTGCCAGCAGCTCACCTGCAGCATGGCCTGAGCACCAGCCTTCACATCCCTGTCCTCATCCTCCAGCACACAGCCCCTGCTGACAGCGCTGCTGAAGGAGAACGTCCTGCCCCAGCTGGAGGAGCGCTTGTGGCCGCAGGGCTCCGAGGAGAGCTGCCAAACACAGCCTGGTTAGCCACAGGGCTCAGCTCCAGAGCCACACCAGCCACCCCTGCCTCAGCAGCAGAAACCAGGGAACTGGCGTGGCACACACTCATTTCCACAGGCAATTCCTGAGCAGCCTTTCCTCACTTCCAAACCTGCTGGCTCCTGAAGGTTTTACCGGGTATGTTACTTGAAATATTCTACACCTATTCACTGATTGTAGCAGCCCTTGAATTTAAGTCTGGCAAAACTACAAATTCTCTGCCAAACAAAGTAAAAACCTCATAATTCTCGCTGTTTTACAAATCAAACCTCTCACTCAGTACTAGAAAACTCTCCTTTCAACAGTGTCACCGTGTCAACAGTGCACTTTTACTGATGGTTCAGAACAGGATAATGAAAGGGGATGCACAGGAACCCTGTCTGCAGTTGAACTGTCTAGACTGAGGTGCCCAGTTACAGCATCCACACATTAATACATTAATGCATATTCTCAAGTTTTTAAGCACCACCAAAAGGAAACAGCTCTCCATGCCCTAGGCCAGCAGACAGCCAATTTCAGCACTGCAGAACCCATCAGTGTTTCTTCCATGAAGTTCCTGCTGTCACATTTACACATGGGGAATCACCACAAATGATGTCTCTCAAACCTGCTGCAACCCTCCCCTGCACTCCAAGTACTACTCAGCAACTATTTCAACTGTGAGCCCTTGAATAAAAGCATTTTTTAATTCCCCACACACTTGTGATTGTTACTCCTCTACGAGTGAGGTGAAAGCCCCATAGGGCAGAGGACAAGTAAGGAACAGAGATGCCATACATGTTTACCGTCTGTTTGCTCTGAGGAGTCTTCCAGGGGAGCAGCAGCATCCTGGCTGTCCTCCCTCTTGTCTGGCTCCTCCATGAACACGGGTTTCTCCTGCAGGATCCACTTCTGGTACACCTTCACCACCTTCCGTGTCGCGGATACGTCGGATGGCGGCAACAGGAAAGCCTGGAAGGGGAAATTCAGATTTCACTCCCCACAGGAGGCACGAGTGGTGCACACAAACACACACTGCCACCCACACCACCTGCAGCTCCCACAACAGCCCCGGGATCTGATCCTTAAACCACACCTAGGAAGGAGCCCGACCGCCAAGGCTGCTGCTGTGACCAGCCTTGAGCTGGCCCAGTGACCACTTGGGCACCCAGTGAGCAGCCCCAGCTCGCCCAGTGACCACTTGGGCACCCAGTGAGCAGCCCCAGCTCTCTCCCAGCTCTCTCCCAGCCCCAGCCCTCCCAGGCCAGGTGTCCCTGGCTGCTGTCCCCACAGAAGGCAGCAGCCCAGGGCAGAGCAGGCAGTGACCTGGCGGAACACCTCGTTGACGAAGTTGACGTATCCGCGGGTGGAGAGGAGGATGCCCTGCACCATCTGGTACACGCTGCGGTGCTGCTCCTCCACACTGCACAGGCTGCAGCTGCTGAGCCTCCTGTCAGCCAGGCTGCTGCTGCTGCTGCTGAGCCTCCTGTCAGCCAGGCTGCTGCTGCTGCTGCTGCTGCAGTGCCCCTGCTCCTGCTCACCCGCTGCTGCTGCACCGCTCTCCGGCTCTGTGCCCTTCTCCTGGCCCATGGCAGCTGTCTGTGGGCACAGCACAGCCTGTCAGCTCCCCAAACACATCCACCTCTGGGGTAACAGTGACATCCAGATGGGCACAGCACAGCCTGTCAGCCCCCAAACACACACCTCTGGGGTAACAGTGACATCCAGATGGGC
>NC_031770.1:556579-559700 GCF_001522545.3 Parus major
CACACCTCTGGGGTAACAGTGACATCCAGATGGGCACAGCACAGCCTGTCAGCTCCAAACACACACCTCTGGGGTAACAGTGACATCCAGATGGGCACAGCACAGCCTGTCAGCTCCCAAACACATCCACACCTCTGGGGTAACAGTGACATCCAGATGGGCACAGCACAGCCTGTCAGCCCCCAAACACATCCACACCTCTGGGGTAACAGTGACATCCAGCCAGGCACAGCACAGCCTGTCAGCTCCCAAACACACACACACCTCTGGGGTAACAGTGACAAACAGGCAGGAACAGCACACCCCACACTCTGGGATCCCCACAGAGAGCTCAGGGTTTTGGGATTCCCTGTCTGGGACAGCACTGCCATCCAGGCAGGCACAGCAGATTTCAGTCTAGCACTCCACCCAAGAAGGAATTGTGTCTGTACAAACTGGACACCTCTGCACACCTGTCCACTCCACATGAGGAGTGCAAAGGAAGGCACAGAGTGCAGAGGAACCCCCAAGTCCCTCTAGCTTGGGGAGAAGAGGGATGGCAGCACCACAGGTTATCTTGCCCAACACCTTTTTGCCAAGCTTTGCTCTGAAAAGCTCTCAAACCGTGTGGCTTCTCTGCAGAGCCCCCAGCTGACACCCATTTTTATTCATGGATATTAATAGTGGGGATGTTTGAACATAAGCTGAGACTGATTCTAAATTCCTGACAGGAAGCTGGAGAGTCTCTCAAAAGCATTGATTTATAAAATTCACTGTGAGGCATCTCATGCTGGAGAAGTCTCAACCACGAGTTCAGAAATGAAATATTTCTCTAATATCTTATTGTAAACAGCTGCTATAACTGAGAGGAGGAGAGAGCAGCCTTTGATGTCGCTGGGAAATGGTTCCACGGAACCACCAGGTATGACAGTTTACAGAGTCAATTCCACAAGCCTAAACAAAATACTGCTGAACTGCTAATGCAACAAGTTATGAGGGGAAAAAAAGCCCTTCTAGTGAATTACTGGAGGGTTTTGCTCAGAAACTCCCTCCTCCATGGAAGAAAATCAGCCAACCAGCCACACCATTTATTCACTACTGGGGCATTTCTTCATGCTTCAGCTGCCGGCGCAGCGCGTAGGCAAGGGGAGAGGGAAACTTTACAGCCCACCTGAATAATTCTAGGCAGCATTTCTCCTCCATTTTTTGTGCTCTGCCCAGCAGCTAAATACTTCTTTTCCAGGAAGAAGGTAACGAGCCACTTGATGAACACCACGCGGGCTGCCATGTAGGGGATTTTAGTGCAGTAGACGCTCTGGTTGTTGCGCGTTGCAGCGACGTACACCGGCCTTGGCCTGACATCAGGAATGTCTGCAGGGACAGGAGGGAACAGAGACACGGAGTGGGATCATCCTAACTGCCCCCCAACGCTGCCTAAACTCACTGAGCACCTCACCCCAGAAATAACAGCTGCAATGCAATGACTGCTTGCATTTTCCTGACGCTCCATTCTCCTCAGGAGAACGCCGCAGCTCTTCTTCCTCACAGGGGGAGGTTATCCCCTGCAGCCCTCAAAGCAAAGCAGAAGAGAAGAAGGGCTGCAAACAGGAAGGGCCAAAGCTGGAAGGAAGAGCCAGCCCTGCTGGAGTGAGTGTGAATTTTACAGGACATGCAGTGAGACACCAGCAGGTCACAGAGATGCTCTGGCTTTTTCTGCCCCAAAGGCAAACCCCACTACTCACCAAGCACAGGCTTGTAGAGGTTGGTCAGCTTTGTGAAAGATGGGAACAAGTGGGGAAGATAGTATTTTCTGAACAGAGCAAAGAGAAACTTAAATCCAGTCTCTTGGTTCTCCTTGTTCTTCCACTCCAAGCTGGCAGCCTTGGTCACGCAGTTAGAGAGGAACAGACAAAAAGCTTTGAGTTAACGGGGTGTACTGACAATTCTACACAAAAAACAGGCAACCACACTTGAGCAAGAGAAGAAGAAGTAGCACAGCCCCAAAACCAGCTTTACAAAGGGCAGTAAAAGAAGGGAAAGAAAGGCCAGAGCAGCCCAACAAAGCCAGTGTATTTGTGCTGCTCTCTGTGAATTTGCTTCTCACTTTTATCAGAAATTCTTTCTCCAGCACAATGAACAAACAGCAGAACCCCTGTGCAATGGGATCTGCAGCCTAAACAAACAGGTTTGTCTGGATCCCACACAGGTAAAAACAGCACAAAGACAAGAGGGACATTTGTGGTTTTCACTGGAGTGGTGTGAGACTCTGATATGCAGAACAAAGGGTGCTGTGGAGGAAGCTGATAATTCCACACAGGCACTTTTTAAAATAAAACATCTGTTCAAGATGACAAAACCCTTTCCAAATATTATTTTGGTCTTGCCTTTTCGTACTAGAAAGTGTATCTCAAAGTATTTAATTATAATTTATCTTTTTTTAATAGTAAGGCCCTTTAATGTTCATTGTCTGCACAGCTTCCACTTTGTTTCAAATGTTGCCTAATTTGTACTTTTTAAAAATACACATTATCTTCATTTATTTCCTGTACAGATTCATCTGATCTACTTCTAATTAAATTTTATGTGCTTGTTCCTTGCATCCTTTTAAAAACATCACAGAAGCCATCTCTCTCTATCTCTTCCTCCAGTGGTCCTTTACATCCCTTTTTTCATCTAGCTGTGTGTCCAAAGAGAACAAACTCAACCTTCACCCCACACCAATTCTCTGAATGCAGCCACGAGCACATGAAACAGCCAGTCATTCCCCAAGTCTGGATAACCTTCATTCATTCTCATCACAAAAGCGTGACAAACTCCTTATTTGCACCAACAGCGGCACGAGGAAACACCTTTGGGGTGATTTTCCATTTAAAAACGAGTGATAAAATAAAGAAGGGCTGGGGCAGGGTGGAAGCCCAGCTGTGCACAGATGTGGCGCAGGATCAATTTTCAATTACCACAAACAGGAGCAAAGAGGAGCAGCAGGGAGCACGGGCTCCTCACCTGGGTGACCATGAACTTCAGCAGCAGCTGCAGGAAGAAGCAGGTCTGGTCCTCGGCAGGTTTCTCCCCCGAGGCGGCTGGCAGCAGCGGAGCGATCTCCTCCGGGAAAACCTTGGCTGCAACAACGGGCACGGCACGG
>NC_031770.1:560931-561504 GCF_001522545.3 Parus major
AGGAGGAAGGCTCAGACAGGAGGAGGAGGAGGAGGAAGGCTCAGACAGGAGGAAGAGGAGGAGGAAGGCTTACCCAGAAGGAAGAGGAGGATGAAGGCTCACCCAGGAGGAGGATGAGGGCTCACACAAGGGAGGAAGGCTCACACAGGAGGAGCACGAGGATGAAGGCTCACAGAGGGGATGAAGGCTCACAGAGGGGATGAAGGCTCAGACAGGAGGAGGAGGAGGATGAAGGCTCACACAGGAGGATGATGAAGGCTCACAGAGGAGGATGATGAAGGCCCCCAGGGGGATGAGGAAGGCTCACACAGGAGGGGGATGAAGGCTCACACAGGAGGGGGATGAAGGCTCACACAAGGGATGAAGGCTCAGACAGGAGGAGGATGATGATGAAGGCTCACACAGGGGATGAAGGCTCACACAGGAGGATGATGAAGGCCCCCAGGGGATGATGATGAAGGCTCACACAGGGGATGAAGGCTCACACAGGAGGAGGATGAGGAAGGCCCCAGGAGGATGAGGAAGGCTCACACAGGAGGATGAGGAAGGCTCACACAGGAGGATGAGGAAGGC
>NC_031770.1:562859-565452 GCF_001522545.3 Parus major
GGGACACAGCTCTGACCCCCCAAAACCCTGCCTGGGGACACAGGAGATTCCCAGGGTTTGGATAATCCCAGCCCTGCCTCCCCACCCAGGGTTTGGATAATCCCAGCCCTGCCTCCCCACCCAAGGGATTCCCAGGGTTTGGATAAGCCCAATGCCAGAGAAAGCTCAGAAAATCAGGTCAATTCTCCAGGAAGCTGCTCAAAGGTCATTAGAGCAGCAGGAAAATGACTGAGGACACGTATGAAAGTAACCAAGGGTCACAATAAATACTAAAACTCACTATTAAAAGGTGGAAAAGGAAAAACCCCAAAGCCCAGCAACCTGGGGAACACTGCTATTGGAAAGATGAGGAGTGGCATAGGAACAGGAATTCAAGTGAAAAAGAACACAAAAACCTTGGTGCAATACCTTGAGAGAATTTCCAGTGTGCAGAAGCTTCTTCAGAATGGACCCTGGGTGAGGAGAATCAAGCAGACACTATCAGACACCTTCTTCTCAGAAATGTCCCATGGAATCCTGCCTTCATCCACCTGGGGCCCCTGTGCTGGGCTCTGACACAAGCGTGGGGGGAGAGCCCATCTGAGGCCAGCCACAATAATAATAATAATAATAATAACAATAATAATAACAATAATAATAACAACAACAATATCAGCTATGGAGCAACCGACTGGTACCAATTTGGTCTGGCCTAGCTCAGCTGAAGCCTTGTGAAGTGGCCAGGCAGATGTCTCCTCTTGTTTTTGTCAGAGCTGAGTGGAAATGTGACAACAGCCCTTCCCTTGACCTTTAACTTCCGCCCATTGTGGCTTTGCAGCAGCAATTCCTTGCTCTGCTGACAGGAACGGCAGCTGGTGTCACACTGCTGCAGAACAGCCCCAACAAACAACTCCAGCTTGGGAGGAAAGGAGTCCCCCATCAAATTTCAACCAGCAGCAGAAAAACCCAGGGGTGCCACACTGGTGGGAGCTGGAAGCAGAACTGGAGCAGCAGTGAGGAGTGCAGGGATTTGAGTCAGAGGAAATGATGGGGTTAAACCATTTCACCATGCCAAGGCTGCTCCTGCCAGGCTCCTGCTGTTCCCTCCCTTCCTCCAGAACTGCAGTGCCAGGGGTGTGGGAAGGAACAGTCTTGGTCTGAGGAGCCACCCGTGGGCACCCTGTGTGTGCCATGGCCATGTTCTGGCAGGACCCCGGGAAAATCCTCCTTTTCCTGAGAACCTGGGGCCAAACTTGCACAAACACCACGTTATCCATCACTCTACTCACATACCACTCATTAAACGAAAAACTGATCTCAAAAAAGCCACTGGAAAGTTCTTTTGTTTGTTTTAAACCGTTGGTTCTTACCTATACTGCGAAAATGCCATCGATAGAAAATCCTCTCGGGCAGCAGCTGCAGTATTTTCTGCAGGAAACAAAACCAGTCAGGTTTTCTGTAATGACAGTGGGATCTCATCAGGGGCTCCAGAGAGACAGACACACAGCACACAGGTGAGATGGGGAGGAATGCACACAGTTTCCTGCTGCAGGTGTGGCACAGCAGGGCTCCACACACAAACACCCCAGCCACTGGAACCAGGAATTGGGAGAGACATTTAACTGCAGTTTGGAACAGTTCAGTGTGGAAAGCGAATGGAACTGAAGGATGCTGTGGGTGATGGGCACTCAGAGCTCCTTGTGGCCACGGGAGGGAAGGAGCAGCAGGGATCCCGGCACAACAAACACCTCCAGGCTCTCAGCAATGCCACATGCAGGGTGCAGAGGGATGGCAGCTCACTTCTGCAGCCCTGGCCCGTTCCAGGGTGCTCTGCACACAAAAACCCAGAGGAAAACCCAAAGCATCACAGCCAGAGAGCAGCTGGCACTGGGGCAGAGCCAGCCCCGCTGCCACAGTGTGTGCTCCAGACCTGGGGCAGGACAGGCCTCTGGCTTGGGACAGTCCAGGGCTCCAGAAATTCAGCACTCAGCACAGTCCTTCTGGACATGGAACATTCCCTTCTGCAGGGCAGAGGATGGAAGTGAGGGCAGTTTGTGGGCACAGGGAGCTGGAGCTCGGGTCACAGCCAGGCTGCTCCTCCTCCTCAGCTCCAGCACAGCGTCTGCTCCCCACGCTGCACTGAGCACTTCTGCAAGGTTAACCAGAACCAAAGGGCAAAGCAGGCACGTCCTTTCCGTGCTCCCTGTTCTGTTCCAGTGCCACTCCCCCAGCACGAGGTGGCAGCAGGACCCCAGGGACAGAGGGTCCAGAGGTCGAGCTCCCTGTCCAGGAGCAGCAGGAATGCTTGGGGGAGGATCTGACCGGCTAAAAACCAGGCCATGGCTCACTCAGGGCCTTCACCTGTCAGCAAACACCAGCCTTCTGCCAAGCAGACTGCAGGACCCACGGACAAGGAGTTACTGTTTTCCATCTAAACATTCAGACACCGGCAGCCCAGCACTCCTCCAGAATACTTCTGCCATTAATCATTACTTAACTTGGCATGGGGCAGAAAGGAGTCCTAAACTGAGCCAGGAGCACCTTTAACCTCACCTAAACTGAGCCAGGAGCACCTTTAACCTCACCTAAACTGAGCCAGGAGCACCTTTAACCT
>NC_031770.1:566162-567540 GCF_001522545.3 Parus major
CAGGAGCACCTTTAAGCTCACCTAAACTAAACCAGGAGCACCTCCAGCCTGCCCCAGGGCAGGAGCTGTGTGTGGGAGCTGGGTCTGTGCCCAGGCTCAGCACAAGCCCTGTGCCTGAGGAGAGTGAGGAACAGCTCCAGGAAACAAAAGCCTACAGCAAAGCAGCAAGGGGAACTGGGCTGGACTCAGGTGTCACTGCAGGGAGGGAGCCTCACACACTGGCACATTTATCATGGAAAAGCAGACAGAACCACGGGAGATTTGTTAGCTCTGTTCCAGTCTGTTACACAGCTTCACCTACATTTAAAATTCCCTTCTGCAAGGTGAGGAGGTGTGAGCTGAGTGAGCTGGGAAGGTGCAAAGCTCCATGGTGAGGACCCATTGGAAAAAGAATTCGGTAACAATTTTCACATCCAAGTCTCAGCAAACTGCAGGCTGTATCCAGGAAAACAATGCTCAAGGAGAGGGGAAACCTCAAGTCTAAATTCTGAACTGCACAAAACACCACCCTTACTGCTCTCTTCACAAAACACAGACTCCAGCACGCTTGTCAGGTGAGTGAATCAAAACAACCCCAGGGTTTAAGCCAGCAGTGAGAGGACAGAAGTTCCTATCTGAGAAAAGCCCCCTCATCCCAAAATCTCCTCACACAGCAAAACCAGAGACACTTCAGTCAGTTCCCCTCTCAGCATCTCCAGTGCAGGTTGAACAGTGAGAGGATGCCCTGTGAGGAGAGGCAGGGGTGTGCCAGCCCAGGGGCTCTGCTGTCCCACAGCCAGCTCCAGCTGCTCCCTCCTGTCCCTCTGGACACCCTCCCCACCCCAGGTGTCCTGGAGAACGTGTCCTGCTGCTGCTGCTGCACCTCAAATGAAGCCTCTCCCCCCAGCCCAGCCCCACTGCTGTCAGCCCCAGCTGGCCATTGACATCCTGCTCCTAGTTTCACACCACACTAATAAGAAATATTTTAAGAAACCCCACAGTGCGGAGTAATATTGCTTTTTCAGAAAACACATAGATCTATTTAATGCTTAGTGCTTTGCTGCATCTATATGGTAATCCATTATAGCACACTTGAAATAGAAATTAGGTATTACTACTGATCAACACATCAGGGTATCTGTCAGTTCTTTTAACTGATTATCCATAGTTCTTTTTCCTTTGGACTTCCTGCATGACTAGGAATAATGTTAAGTTGAAATCTTAGTTTACACAGGATGCTGTGCCTCTCTCTCCCCAAAGCAAAACAAAACCCACCGAGGTTTGGATTCCCACAGTCTGACTCGACCAAAACTGCCATTTCTCCTGAAGAGCCCCTTGCTTTTCCCCCAGGCTGCATCCTCTGTGCCCTGAGCCAGCTGCAGGACACGTCCCAGGGCTG
>NC_031770.1:568398-570339 GCF_001522545.3 Parus major
TGCATGCAGCATCCCCAGCAGGCAGGGCAGGGGGACCCACCCCAAGGCAAGGAGGAAGAGCTGTGCCAGGCCTCTGGGCTCAGCTGCTTGCAGGCTGCTCCACCACCAGAACCTGCAGCAATGCAGGAATTCTCCAGCTCACGGGCTCAGGCGTGCCCAGAGCAGCTCAGCCCCACCAGAGGGACACTCCACTTACTGCACTCATCAGTTATTTACAGCTGTGTGCCGAGGGAAAACGCCTGCCCAGAGCACACAGGGCGCCCAGCACTGCCCCAGGCACAGCGAGGAACAGGCACAGCTCTGAAGATGTGAAACAAATGGAGCCCAGAACAGCAGGAACAGCAGCACTGTCACTGGGATTATGGCAGAGAGACTGCAAAGGGTGCCAAAAGTCATTTTCTATGTGTAGAAAAGCAGAGCTAAAAGCACTTTCACTGCTACAAACAAAAAAAGCCCCTTTGTTACTTTACTGAGCTGGAGCCCCAGCGTTCACATCTGCACCGGGCTCAGGAACCACAAACTCCACACAAAACACAGAATTGGGAAAGCTCTTCCACATCTGAGAAGTTCTGAGTGTGAAACACCTCATCCAGTGAACTTGTTAGGTCAGTGGAATGAAATTTTTGACACCAGCAGCCAGACAGATGTAGGTGCTCTTAAAAAATTATAGAGAATGGGAAGAAATCGATCTGTGGATCTCAAAAGCATCAACCTGCTTTTACTTCATCAGAGATTTATAACCACAGCATCAGAGGGATCGCTGCCTGGTGCTGCAAGAAAGAAAAAATGCTCTATAATTAAAAAACCCACCCCAGAGTCTCCCAAGCAGCTGATGGCACAGAGCTGTGAGTGGATATATAATAAATAAACAGCACAGTGCAGCCCTGGGAGCTGGGACACAGCACTCAGAGCTGAGCTTCTGGGATGCCCCCAAAAGGGAGCAGGGACACAGGGAACAGCAGCCCCCTGCTCTGCAAATAGAGAAATAAAATTAACTACAAGCTTAGCAGGAAAAGAATTGTGTGCCACATAATTTGGGGCTTTCAGCTGCCCCAGGGAAACCTGACAGCACCAGTGCTGTGTCACTTCACACGTACCTATCTACCTGGGGAGAGCCAAAACGCCTCACAGGGCTGGAGCCAAGCGTTTTGCAGTGTTAATTGCACCAGTTAACCCTTGACATTCCTCCCTGCTGGGTATCACTTCATCTCTGAGCAGCAGGCTGTGTGAAGCTGCTGCCCTGCAGCCCAGCCGTGCAGCTGATGTGCAAAATGAGATTTTTCCTCCATCAGTCTGCAGGGGATTTGTGGGAAAAGCCTCTGCTGCCCATCACACACACTAGGTGTCACTCCACAACAGCAGCACAACCCCACCAGACCGCCAGCAAAGGCAATTCCCTCCTAAATATTTGTATTGGTTTTTAGGCTGCTAACCCTCAGCACGGGGACTCAGGATTTGTTAACCCCGAGTAACTACCTAGTCAGCTAATTAGCAGAAAATGCAGCATCCCCCGGCTCCTGCTGACATCACATCAAATATGGGGAGCTCAACAATCCATTAGTTGTGTTTCCCATGGAAAACAGCACGGATGTCTCATCCCCTGGCACTCCTGACTCCCTGCTCCCAGCCAGGGTCAGCCACCCATGGGCTGCACATCCCCAGCACCCAGGGAATCACCCCACACAAACCCCACAGGGATCCCCAGCACCCAGGGAATCATCCCAAACCCCACAGGGATCCCCAGCACCCAGGGAACCACCCCAAACCCCACAGGGATCCCCAGCACCCAGGGAACCACCCCACACAAACCCCACAGGGATCCCCAGCACCCAGGGAACCACCCCAAACCCCACAGGGATCCCCAGCACCCAGGGAATCATCCCAAAGGGATCCCCAGCACCCAGGGAATCATCCCAAAGGGATCCCCAGCACCCAGGCAAC
>NC_031770.1:571749-576047 GCF_001522545.3 Parus major
AGGAGGAGGAGGAGAAGGAGGAGTTTCTCCTGGCCCAAACAGCCCTGGCAGATTTCTGAGCTGGTGCTGGCACAGCCCCAGAGCAGAGCCCTGCCAATGTCACAAGGAGCAGGAACCCAACTCGGGTTTCAGAGGGAACAACCAGCAAAGGGAGAATTCCAGATCACAAAACCCCAGGTCCCATTTTTCCCACTCCAGGCACACTGGGCTGAACAGCATCACTCTTCCTGTCACCATAAACACCATTCCAACCAGCAGCTCCTCCTTAATGCACAGCCACAAAGCCACACGCCAATCAGGGGCTGGGGGTCTTTCAGGGGAGCTGACAACAATTAGTCCTTGTTCTACCTTCAATTTCTAGAGTCCCACTGAAAGTTTAAGGGTTTCTTCCTACCAAAAAACCCACAAAATATAAACAAAAATGAGATTTCTATGATGCAATACTCGGGTAAAAAGTTAGCGGTGGGAGTAACAGAGAAAGAAATAAAAGCAGAAGATGATATGTGTGTTTAACCTTAAGAAAGAAATCTGGCCAATTATTTACCCAATCAACTGCCAAAATAATAACATTTAAAGGTGCCAGTGCTTTAAATGTTATTATTTTGCCTGACTAGAGACAGGCAGGGTTTAAGCCAAGAGTTTTGGTGTGCATTGTAAGAACATTTTATGTGTCAGGCTTTCATCTGTGAAGTGAAATGATATTTTCTCACATCCAAACACATTTAGGTAATAACTCCAGTCCAAGGGGTACCTTGGAAAAGGACCTATCCCAGACCAGTCTCGTTTCAATTACAGCAATCCTGATTTGGTTCTGCAGAAGTTAACGAGGTAACATTTCCTCCCCAGCCACGGCCAGTGCTGGCAAGGAGGGAAGGATGTGCTTCTGGAAGTGAGAGATGTTCTACTGAACAAAAAACCCCAAAGAAATCAGCATTTCCCCCACTCAGACTGCTGGGCAGCAGCTGGCAGCTCTGTCCTCCTGGAGATGGGAACACAACACCTTCTGCTGAGAGGGGAGCAGAGCCCAGCTCCTGCTGTGAAATAAACCCTGAGACAGGGGGGGAACGGGCTGCTCTCCTCCACAAAACACAGCAGCCACCTCCTGTTCAGTGAAACACGGGAGAAACAGCAGAGAGCAGGCTCTGGGAAAGCCTGACACACTCAAGGCTGCAGCAGAGCCCCCAGCTCGTTCCCAGAGCATCACTGCCAGCTCCCCAGGACAGAGCTGGTCCAGCTGCATCCCCAGGGCATTCTGGAAACATCTCCTGCCTCAGGGGGCTGACACCCAGCCTCACCCCTCACCACGAGATTGAAAACACAAATCAGCTCTCATGGGATGGAAAACTTACTTCAAAGAGAAAGAGGATGGAGTCCAGCTCCTCCCTTTGCGATTTATTCCCTGCAAGACACAAAACAGCATTGTTTGTCAGAACAGGGGACAGGAGAGGCTGGTGCTGCTCAGTTTATTCCTCAGCCCAGGAAAGGGTGCCAGGGGTGAGCTGTGCCCTGAGCCTGCCCTCGTGGAGCTGCAGGAGCCTGCAGGGTGAGGGCACGGCTGGATAAGTGTGAAACACACCCAGAAATGTGCCAGCTGTGCTCTCAGCCCAGCCAGGGACGTGCCACACTCATCTCTCCTGCCAGCACCGCATGAGAGGGATGGATAACAACACCATACTGCAGGAAAATCCAGATAACTGAGGGCCAGCCAGCCCCTGCATGGGCTCTGATGGAATCCAAAACCCTGCACGCTTATGGGACACGGGCCAACAGCTGCTGGGAAAAACCCAAAACTCACCTTTTTGCTTCAAGCTGTTTTCCAGAGTTATGAAGTTTTCATAGAATATAAAATAAATTTGAGAATAATTGTTGTCAAAAAACTGCTTCAGGTCACTTCCATCCACGATATCTGAAAAGAGGAACAAACAGAACAATTACACAAGAGCAGAAAGACAAGAATTTCAGGCATTCTGCAAGTTTAGCAGCAGAGAATGAAATAAATGCAATGCAAAACTATTTCAACGAGTTCACTGAGTATTCTGTACTAAATAGAGGTGGGTTCATCCTTGCAAGGATGAAATTTCACCAAATTTATCAGTCTGCAGCAGGGCTTTGGTTTGTTTGCTTTCCATTTAAAAAAAAAAAATAAAAAAATAAAAAATAAAAAGAAATTTAAAAAATATAAAAAATGGGGAGAGTCTTGGCTGTGGAACCAAATGGCTTCTGCACCATCAAAACAAACAGAAAAGAAAAACACCAGCAATGATTTTTGGATGCAAATTCAGCTCTTGTCTTCATCTGGCAAGCAGACCAAAATCCAGCATATTCCCATTTCATTTCTTGGAATAATGGCAACCCGAGCACGTAGCACTTCCCTAAGTGCTACCTTGGGTCTGAAATTTGAAATAAGTTTATTTTCTACAAAGGAAAAAGTCCGATGTTTTCCCAGCCTGACGCTGGGCAAACATTAATGAAGGTTAATTTCCTCCCTCTGCTCCTCACTGACACCGACTTGGGGAAGGAGAGTTGGGTGATTTTGCTCAGAGGAGGGTGAAGGGCTGAAATCACCATCTCCTCATGGAAGCCTCACCTTGCAGGACAGCCATTCATTACCCAAAACAAAGCTGATTCCAGCTAGGAGGCTCAATTGTATCCCAGACTACTACGGAAGAAAGGATAACTTCAGCCCTGGACAACTTGATTTTTATTTAAATCAACACCTTTCCAGCAGCAAGGCTCTGCTTGGCTGCTTGTGCTATGGAAACAATTAGAGCAGGGAAACTCTTTAACGTGGTATTTGTTTCCTGCAAACCACTGCTCCTGAATTTGCAAGCTAAGTGCAATTATTCCCCTCCGTGAATGCGTCCTGTTAAACACAACTCCAGGGGAAAACAAGGCGTTCATTTACAGGGATTTCATACGAGGGAATGAGGTCATTAAAATCTAAACAAAAGGGAAACTTTCCCTCTTAAATCGCGAAGGGAGGAGAAAGGAACTGCCTCACCAAGAGAGCAAGTTCTCCTTTTTGCTGGATGCGGCATCTCGGTGGTGCCTCAGGGCTGAGTGTGATGTGAGCTGCATCCCTACAGCCCAGTCCCACAGATGTTCCCCGGGCAGCAGGGCAGGGCACGGCTCCTTCCTGCTGCTTTCCCACCAGGACACCTCCCTGTGCCTCGGGAATGTTTCAAATCTGGGGTAACACCGAGCAAGAGTCTACTGCCAAACTCCCACTGCTCTTCCTCACGCTAAAACAAACCCCGAGGGGACACCAAGCCTGTCCTTAGCACATGGAGCCGCCTTCTGTTTCCCTGTTAATTGCCGAATTATCAGAGTCACCTGCAAGAAATGCCCCCTTCACTCCCTCAACTCCCAAAGTCACCTCATGCCATTTTCTCAAAGCTCCCTTAATCCTCAGCTACTTGAAAAACTAAAGGAGCTGAAGACAATTTCGCAGCCACACCCTGGTTAATGATAAACTTTTACGACCAGCCTTCACCCCAGAAATAATGTGCAATTCTCACTTATCTTTACAAAAAGTATGTCAGCGAGAAAGAGCCCGTTACCGGAACAGCCCCAAAATACTGTTAACATTATTTAGGGTTAGGGTTAGGGCTGAGCCGGCAGGACATCCCCGGCTCTGAGCCCGCAGGACATCCCGGGCTGAGCCCGCAGGACATCCCCGGCTCTGAGCCCGCAGGACATCCCGGGCTGAGCCCGCAGGACATCCCGGGCTGAGCCCGCAGGACATCCCGGGCTGAGCCCGCAGGACATCCCGGGCTGAGCCCGCAGGACATCCCGGGCCGAGCCCGCAGGACATCCCCGGCTCCGAGCCCGCACACATCCCCGGCTCTCAGCCCGCAGGACATCCCGGGCTGAGCCCGCAGGACATCCCGGGCTGAGCCCGCACACATCCCCGGCTCTCAGCCCGCAGGACATCCCGGGCTGAGCCCGCAGGACATCCCCGGCTCTCAGCCCGCACACATCCCCGGCTCTGAGCCCGCAGGACATCCCCGGCTCTCAGCCCGCAGGACATCCCCGGCTCTCAGCCCGCACACATCCCCGGCTCTCAGCCCGCAGGACATCCCCGGCTCTGGGTGCGGCAGGACATCCATCCCCCGCTGCCCGTGTGCCACCGGAGGCTCCTGCAGTGCTCCGGGGCAGCCCGGAACCGAGCCCCGGGGCAGCCCGGAACCGAGCCCCGGGGAGCCAGCAGTGCTCCTGGAACCCAGAACCGAGCCCCGGGGCGGCCCGGAACCGAGCCCCGGGGAGCCAGCAGTGCTCCTGGAACCCAGAACCGAGCC
>NC_031770.1:576507-580565 GCF_001522545.3 Parus major
GAACCGAGCCCCGGGGAGCCAGCAGTGCTCCTGGAACCCAGAACCGAGCCCAGCACCCTCCTCCGTCAGCCCAGCCCCGAGCAAGGCGCTTCCCCCAAAAGCACGGGCCTTAAAGACCCCAGCAGGGAGTGCACCAGGTAACCTCACAAATGTCATATTCAGCCTTGACTTCACTCTGTGTGGCTCCCACCGCTCGTCAGGGAAAAGGCTGAAAGCTCTGGACAAAGCAGCATCCCACATCTGTTCACAGCACCACGCCTGACTCCCGAGTACTTAAATTGTGCCCGAGGAGGAAACACTATTGAAGGAGATGTTTCAACATAAAAAGAACATTTTTACCCAAAAAGAGCCATAGAAAAGAATTTTTAAGTTGCAGAGATCCGGTTTTGTGCTACAAAAGTCCCACAGAAAGCACTCTGGGAAAGAGCAGAGGGTTAATTTATGGCCAGGCAGAGGGGAAGAGCCACATCTGTACATCCCCCACCACTCAGGCTGTTACTCTTTAAGTCTATCTTAAAAACAAAACAAGAAAAAACCAACCCAAAACCAAAACCACACGACTGGCACTTCCACAAACTGTATTTAGAACTCTAGAAGTTCTGGCCATGAGTGCATCCCCATAGGAACAGAGAAATAAGGGAAGTGTCCTGCTGGTTTCTCAAAGGCACTGAACAGCCACTTTGAGCCCTGCTGCTGCTCTGGGGAGAGTTGGGTCCTGCCATGAGGACACAGCAGGAACTCGGAGCCTAAAGGCCGCTGGAGCCTCCAGAGATGTCACAACCAACACCAACTTCAGAGGAATCTTTTCTTTCCCTCTGGACACCGGACAAAGCTGCACAGGTGCCACCAAGGCACCTGAAGCAATCCAAAGCTCACAGGAGCCCTTATTTATGGAAACACACATTCCTTTCACTCACCATCACCTTGATCTGTATCCTCCTGCACCGCTGGGGTCACAGAGGAGTAACTGAGGCTTTGTTTACAATTAAACTCCCAGAGTTAAACTAACAAAGGAAGAGGAGTTGGCATCTCCCAAGGAAACACGAGAGCAGGAGCAGCTATTTGGGGAACGTGTGGCACCGCGGCCCGAGGGAAGCAGGAGTAACACATTCCTGCCCAGGCCAAGGAGAGACGCGAGAAGGAAAAACAAAAAAGAAATCCAGCTACTTTTGAGCCTTTATACCCAAAGCTTTACCTGCTGGAAAGGCTCTTCCCACGTGCGGAGTCTTTGCCCGTGCCGAACAGGAGCACGGAAAACCCCCTGGCAAGGGCATCGAGAGAGAGAGCATCTTCCAGAAGCCACCCTGGCATGCTTCCAGCGGTGCTGCCGAGAGCAGACAGGCCGGGAACACAGCGGGAACACAGCGGGAACACAGCGGGAACAGCGCCCGCACCCACCCGCAGCCGGACACGGCGCAGCCCCCGGGCCCCGAGCAGCGCTCACCTGGCACCAGCGCCACAAACACCCTGCATCAAAACCCACAAGCGCACCACAGCCCTGCTCCGACCGCCAGCAGCCCCGGGCGGCTCCCTCAGAGCAGCAGCACAGGGAACAAGTGTGCAAATCAGCAGCAGCACAGGGAACAAGTGTGCAAATCAGCAGCTCACAAGGAACAAGTGTGCAAATCAGCAGCTCACAAGGAACAAGTGTGCAAATCAGCAGCTCACAAGGAACAAGTGTGCAAATCAGCACCTCACAGGGAACAGGTGTGCAAATCAGCACCTCACAAGGAACAAGTGTGCAAATCAGCACCTCACAAGGAACAAGTGTGCAAATCAGCACCTCACAAGGAACAAGTGTGCAAATCAGCACCTCACAAGGAACAGGTGTGGCCGATCAGCAGCTCACAAGGAACAAGTGTGGCCGATCAGCAGCTCACAAGGAACAGGTGAGCAGGCCGGCGATGAGCACCTGGAGCTGAGCAGCATCACCTGGGGATCAGCTCGCAGCTGCCGCTTCCCACGGTACCGGGAGCCCCGGGACGCCTGCAGCCGTGGCCCGGAGCCACCGGCACCCCGGGACCGACACACACACACACACACAGACACACCGACACCCCCGCGCCGGGACTTCCATCAGAGCCACACACCCGACACACAGCCCGAGCTGATGCTGCTGCGCACAGCGGAGCTCCTGTGTTTGTTCCGCACGCTGCCCTCCGCGGGGAGCCCGGGACACGGCGCGGCTCCCGGCCCCGCACCGGGGCTGCCGCCCGGCAGAGAGCCCCGGGAGCCGCCCGGCAGAGAGCCCCGGGAGCCGCCCGGCAGAGAGCCCCGGGAGCCGCCCGGCAGAGAGCCCCGGGAGCNCTCTGTGCCTGCAGCACGGGCAGCTGCTCCTCCGGGCTCGCTGCCCCTGCCCGGGCAGCAGCCGCAGAGCCGTCCGGGGCCGTGGCCGGCTCCCCGCGGGGGCTCGGGGCCCCGGGGCCGGCTCCCCCCGCGCCCAGCCCCGCTCACCCAGCAGCGCACGGAGGTGCTTCAGGCGGGTCAGCACGTCCCGCTTGGGGTCCAGCGCCTTCTGCGTGGATTTCCTGACGTCGGCGTGGCTCTTCCTGGAGAACATGCCGGCGGGGCGGCGGGGATGGAGCCGCAGCCCCGGAGCGCTCGCTGCCCGCGCCGCCGCCGCCGCTCCCGCCCCCGCCCTGCGCGGGGACCGCCGGGAGCGCCGCCCCCCGCCTGACGTCACCGCCGCTGCGCTGACGTCACCGGGGCGGGAGCGCGGGACCCCCCGGAACCTCCCCCGGGACCCCCCGAACCTCCCGAACCCGCCGGGACCCCCGAACCCTCCGGGAGCCCCGAACCCCCCGAGGCCCCCGGGAGCCCCGCGAGGCGCAGCGGAGAACCCCGGGAGAGCCGCGGGATGGCCCGGGCGGGGCAGCGGGCACGGAGGCGCCGCAGGGAGCTGGCTCCTAGGCAGGCTCTGCATTCACCGTGGAATCGCTGGACCACAGCTCTGGGTGGGATGGAGCTCAAAGCCCTTCCTCCCGCTGTGCCAGGCTGCTCCAGCCCGGCCATGGGCACTGCCAGGGATGTCAGGGTCAGGGTCATGTTGGCTCTGCCAAGCTGTGCCAGGGCCACCCCGCCCTCCCGGGGTACCGGTACTCGGTGCAGATCTCCTCCAGAAAACACTGGGGGTTTGTAAGTGTATGAGTATGTAGGTGTGTGGACAATACGTGCTGTCTCTGTGCACGGGGAAGGTAAAAGAGCAGGCTCGTAGGTACACGGCAAAGGCACAATCCATCCCAGGAGCAGAAGCCAGCTCTCAGATGCTCTCAGCAAAATTCCCGGGAGGAAAAGCAAACTGGAGGAAGTTTCAAAGCAGGCTGTGGTCCTAAACCAAAACCAAGTGGTTTCAGGGAAATGACTTGTGCATACACTTCTTAGCTTTTAACAAAAGTACTTAAAAACCAGTTTACACATCACATAGAAACCACTTTCTCAGCCACGAATCAGCATACAAAATCAAATGTCACAAGAATTACTGTTGCTAGAAGCAGAAAACCCAGCACTGCCACATCTCACTTCCTCTGAGCCCTCCCAGGGATGGTTCCTGCTGCAGAGCCTGAGGTCACTGGAGCAGCAGGTCACCAAGGCTCGGCCACATCCATCCCCCTGGGGACAGGGCAGTCCCAGCTCCTGCAGCCCTGGGATGGCCCCGAGCCCGCAGGAGCAGCAGGGGCTGTGGGGGGAAGGTGCAGTGGACAAACAAACACACAAATGAGGAAGCAGGCTGGAGGAGGGGGCAGTGCCCCTGCACACCCTGCACACCCTGCTCCTGAGCGTGGCACAGCTGTCCCCTCTGCAGCACAGCTGGGGCAGAGCCAGGGCTGCCTGTGCCACCAGAGCCCGTGCTGACAGGTGACGAGTCATTGCTGGAGTCAGGAGGATGGGGAGTGATGATGCACAGCACTGAAAACGAAAAAACTGATTAATCCCTTTTCTTACACAGAAAGGCTGAATGCTTGGAGTCAGCCACAGAAAATTGGCTGCTCTCACATCATCCCTCACCTTGGAGCCTGACTCAGGCTTACAGTAACTCCTGTTGCACACCTTTCCCATCC
>NC_031770.1:580690-586803 GCF_001522545.3 Parus major
CTTTCCCATCCCAGGTAATTCCCTTAGCACACTTTTCCATCACACCATGCCACCCTGTCTCCTTCAGGAGCAGTCACTGTTCTGCAGCAGGTGTCTCACATTTTGGGCCCCACGGTGCCATTTCAGCACCAGCAGCTTCCCGAGGAGATTGGATTGGGCTGTTCTGGCTCTCCCCTTGCGTTGCCACAAATGGATCTCAGCACTTGGCTGAGGGAGCACATGGCTAACGTCTTGGCTTGCCCTTGTTGGGTTTTTTCCTTCCCTTCCCTTTTATTTTAATTGTTTTACAAAGCTAGCAGCTCCCAGTTTGTCTCTGCTGGCGGTTTCTGACCGTTCCAGGTCGTGTTCTGCTGTGTTAGAAAGGAGCTGCTGCAGATGCAGGAACTGAGGAGACAGCTGCCCTGGTGTCTGAGAACTCGTGTGAGGAGCAGCTGTGGTGCTTGCAGCCCACTGCAGAGCTGCAGGCCCTGGGTGCTTTGGGGTGTGCCAGGAGTGCTGCCTGTGGAGAGCTGCAGGGGAGAGAGCTGCCGTGCCTGGAATCCCAGTGCTCTGGGACAGCCCTTGCTCTCTGTCCCTGCGGGTTCAAACATCACCAAATGCAGTTCTTCAGAGGATTCACTGGGGAGCTGGTGCAGGACAGCACCAGGCAGAGAAGGGCAGTCAGGCCGGGGCAGTGACCTCAGCCTGGGCAGGAGAAGCACAGCCCTGCCACCCGTGTTTTCTGACAGCACAGCCCTTGCAATTTCCCAGAAAGTCAGATGATGTGTTTCCGAAAGCCGGCGCTTCAGGCGCAATCATTTCCTGAAAGAGATTTGTTCTGCAGCTTCCAGGGTCTGAGGTGGAGTCTGTATAAAGCTGTGCCTTCAGGGGACAGAGCAGGGCTGGCCTGTGGCAGAACCCAATTGTTCAGGGCCCCTTGGGGTCTGCCACTGGCACTGCCCTTGGGGTGCTGGCACTGCCCTTGGGGCCGCTGGCACTGCCCCTGGGGTGCTGGCACTGCCCTTGGGGTGCTGGCACTGCCCTTGAGGCCACTGGCACTGCCCTTGGGGTGCTGGCACTGCCCTTGGGGTGCTGGCACTGCCCTTGGGGTGCTGGCACTGCCCTTGGGGCCACTGGCACTGCCCTTGGGGTGCTGGCACTGCCCCTGGGGTACTGGCACTGCCCTTGGGGTGCTGGCACTGCCCTTGGGGCCACTGGCACTGCCCTTGGGGCCACTGGCACTGCAGCACTCCTCCTACAGGAGTTTCTATTTTGGGCATTGCCTTCAGCAGTACAGGTGAGGGGCAGCGCATTCCCAGTCCAAAATAGAATGGCCTGAATTATTAATGTGTGTTTGCAGCGAGGGCCAGCGTGCTCTCCCTGAATCCCTTCCCCCCGTGCCCCCACCCTGGCAGCAGCCCCGTGCTGTGGGGTTTGTGGTGTTGGTGGAAATGTGACACCGGCTGCCACCTGAATTTCGCTGGACCTGATGAACAGGCAGGGCTGCTTCTCCCGTGGAGCCTGAAATTTTAATGGCACAGATTAAATTACGGAACTTCTCCAATTGCTTGTGTCAATATAACACTTTATCCTGAGCCCAGGGGAAAAGTAAACACGGGAGACTCGCATCCTGAACGACCTACAGGTGAGGTCATGCTTTCCTCAGCGCAGAATGCCGCTGCTGCCTTTCTGTCCTTCAAAGCAGAAGCTCCAGCCTGTGGCTGGCGAGTTGGGTTTGTGTCCTCCTGCAGAGCCTTGGTCCCACACGTCCGTGAGGCATGGAGCTGCTCATTCCTGCCTTGGAATGGGCTCCCTGGCTGCTCCCTGGCTCAGGGCAGGGCCCTGGCAGAGCCCTGTGCTGGCAGCTGGGGAGGTGAGGCTCTGCCCTCTCTGCCCTGCTGGGGCTGAGCCTGGGGAAAGGACTTTTCCAGCGGGTTCCAGGGGTTATTTTATCCAGCCTTCCTGTAGGGCGTGTGGGCGTGGAGCCCTGCTCCTGCCAAGCTCTGCTCCAGCTTCAAACCACACAGCGAGTGCTGGGTCTCTGCTGAGTGCCTGACGTCCTCCAAGCCTGGATCCTGCCATCCCCTCTCCATGGATCAGCTTCTGCAGAGGTCTGGAGTTTGGCTGAGTCTGTAGGAGCAAAGGCACCTCATCCACGTAACCCTGGCTGAGGGTCTCTGCCAGCCCTCCCCACCTGGCACCCAAAGGAGTTCTCACTGTCCCGTGGCCTGTGGAGTTTTAATGAGGAAAAACCCGGTGGAAAATTTCCACCCATTTCAGCATGTGAGGCGGTCAGACGTCATTCTTAGAGTAAAAATGATAGACAGGAGAAACCCACTGCCAAAAAACCCTCTCAGATTTCCCTCTGCCAGGATCTCCAACTGTGCAGAGGGGGAAAGGCAAGGATTTATGTCTGTGGATGGAAAAAAATCCAAAATAGAAAGAACGGCGATTGCACGTCCCCTGATAGCTTCCAAAAGGAAAGCGTGTGGAGGATGTGGAAATTTCATGGAGTAAAAATATCAGCCCTAAGGAGAGCCTGGAGCGCCTTTGCCAGAGGTTGAACTGCTCGAGGAGGTTTCTGGCACATTGTGCAAGCCCATAACCTTCTGCTCTGGCCACCATCTTTCCATGAGGAGATGTTTCAGCTCCAGTCTGGCCTAAGAGCAGGCTTAGGCTGCAAAATCAGGAGAGTCATCCCTGTGCTTGGCTGCTCCTGGTGGCGCAGGACGGAGATAAAGCGCTGCTTGTCTCAGCCACACTAAATCCCAGATAAGTGTTGTTTACTTCACCCCTCTCCAAGAGGAAAGGTCGCTGTGATCTCGGAGGAGCTGCAGCAGCAATTTCCTCCTGGCTGTTCCCCTCTGGCCCCGGGAGGCAGAGCCCCCTTCCCCTGCTCTGTCAGGGGACGCTGTTAACCCTGCCCGTGCCGGCTCCGAGCCTCTGGAACAGCTGGGGGACAGGCACACACGCTCTGCTCCCAGCCAGTGCTGCTCAGAGGCTGAAATAGGGCTCACTCCTTCCTGCAAGTTACAGAGGAAGGGTCCTGCCACCTGCAGAAAGAGCCTTTGTTTTCCTCTTGTCCCCTCCTCGGCTCTCCTGGGTTTATATTGCCGCGTGTTTAACCTCGACTCCTTTTGCTTTGGTTTGTTTTGGTTTTGGCTGAGCATTATGCTCGTCCTCTCGATTTTCTCTCGCCTTGTGTTGGCTCTTTATCACTCCAAGGAAAAACAAATGAGGAAGGAAGCAGCTGACTGGGATGGCCCCAAAGCTGGGCTTTGTTAGCACCCAGAATGACCACTCCGATTGTCTCAGCGCAGTTTATTCTGACAAACCAGCCTGTCCGGTGTCTTCCCTTCTCCCTCTGAAGAGAAGATCTCAAATGCTTTTTGTACATGAGCAGGAGGACAAAAAATCCTTCAGAACGAAGCGGTAGCACACACAAAGCCACCGATGTTCCACGTGCTCCTCTTTTTCTTCCCGTGCAAATGAAGGACTGCAGAAAGCAGGGCAGCAATTGCAGCCTGCAGGAACGCTTTGGGTTTTCCTCCATGGACGAGCATGACAACAAAATGATAAAAAATAATTTTTTACCCACACAGCTGGTGTTCAGATGAAATTATGTGGTTAGCTTTGAAACGGTATTAAAAGAGAAATTTTAATTAACCTGTACCACTGAGTCAGAAGATAGTATCTGATGCATCTCACAGGCCTACAGACAAAATATGATAAAATAATTATTTGCAATTAGATATATGCATTACAGACAATGTTGTAATTAAAATGTACTTAATGTCACAGGAGGTCCCTTATTATCAAAATAATTTGTAGAAGGGCTGTGGAAACAACGTGGTGATTATCCATCCCTCTGGCAAAAAACAGTCGGGATTTGCCAAGAGCCCGAAACGTCTCTGGGTTTGGAGCCAGCAGGGTCCAAGAGCCCAGCTCCTTTCCCCCGGAGCCGAGTTCTGCCTGTCCCCAGGGTGGGCACAGGACACCCATTCCTGCTGTGCCTGTGCTCCTCAGTGTCCTGCCAGGAGGAGATGTGCCTGTGCTGCTGCCCCTCTCCAGCCAGGAAGGCTGGATGAGGGAGAGGTGCCACAGGTGCTGCTCTGCTCCTCTGTGGGGAGGATTGGTGTCTTTGTTCCATTATCGCCTTCTTAGCTGCAGCAAAAGGAGCGATCACATTTCCTGGGGCCGATGCTTTTCCTACCGTGGCCCTTCCAAAGCGCTTGAGCCACGGAAGGGCTCAAACCCGAGGGAGAATTAGATTTATAGTTGCTCGATACCTCGGTTTTCCATGTCTGGAGGAAGGAGGGTGAGGGCCTGGCAGGAGCAGTGCGGTAAATGCGGGGGGATTGCTCCAGAGCCCATCACCTTCGGGGCCAGCTCGGAGCCCGAGCCGCTGCTGGGAGCTGCCAGGACACGGAGCCAGCTGCCTGCTCCAGCCCTGACCTCATCCCTGCTGATGGAGGCTTTGGCAAAGCTGTGCCCTGCTTAGCATTTCCCTGTCAGAGCTGCTGTCCCTGGCTCTCCCGGGCCCTTCCTCACGGCCACGCTCTGCGTTGGTGTCCCTGCGCTCGGAAATCGCCCCTGGAGCTCGGTGCAGGCTTGGCCTGAGCGCAGGAGCAAGAGCCAGCCTCATCTCAGGGTCCTGGGGACACGTCCTGCTGGCAAGGTGTTGGTCTTGGTGCTTCTTTATGGGAATAGATATTTCCACAGATCATAAATAATGGGGAAAATTGCTGTGAAACGTATTAAAGTGGAGGAATGGCTGGAGGAGAAAACACCCCCCTGGTATATCATCAGCTGTGTCTTTATCTCCCTCACGCTTCTCCACTTCCCCGTTTGCAGGAGAACAAAGACAATGTGCCAAAGCTGCTGGGGGATTTCAATGAAAAATAATGAGAATTCATTGCTAATTAGGGCTCCAATTAAAAAAAACCTGATCTTTGCAGGGACACTGTTAATGAACTTGTAAATTGAAGCTGCAGACTGGCATCCCTAAAGCATTCCCTGGGTTGATTCCGTGGGTGTGTGCAGGAGCGCTGAGCGAGGGTGCCCGGGGCTGGCAGCGATGGCCTCGGTGCCCTGAACTGTCCAGGGCACTCGGGAAGGGGCAAGTGGCAAGTGCCAGGTGCCGAGTGGCAAGTGCCAGGTGCCAAGTGGCAAGTGCTGAGTGGCAAGTGGCAAGTGCTGAGTGGCAAGTGGCAAGGCTTTGATGTGGGGGAGTTGCTGAAGGCTGAGCCGAGGGCTTGGATGGCAATGGCATTCCTCTCACGAAGTGTTGGCTTTGTAAAAAAGGGGAATGGTAATTCCTGATGTATTTTTGATCAGCCTCAGTCTGATCAGAAAGCTCTGTATTTCTTGATGCCGTGCAGTGCTGGGAGCGGTGGGCAGGCACAGGTGCTCGGGGTGCCCGGGTGCCACAGCAGAGCCAGGGCTGGGATCCATCCTGGGATGGATGGGTTTTCTCCATCCTGGCTTTTCTCCAGGACAGAAGGGCACACGGCCCTCGCAGCACCAGGGGATGCCCGCGGCTGGGCCGCTCGGGAAAGGAGGAGCTGCTGGCAATGAAATGAGAATGTGCTGGGGGAAAGCCCCCGTTCCTTTGCTCCAGCTGCTGCCCGGATAGAGGCGAGCAGAGCAGAGCCGGCCGTGCTGGAGAGCGGCAGCCGAGCCCCCTGTCCCGCTCCTGGCTGTGCAGGAGCCGCATCCCCGGGGCTTTCTGTGCCAGCCCTGTCTCCCCCAGGGCTCTCTGTGCCAGCCCTGTCTCCCCCAGGGTTCTCTGTGCCAGCCCTGTCTCCCCCCCAGGGCTCTCTGTGCCAGCCCTGTCTCCCCCAGGGTCTCTGTGCCAGCCCTGTCTCCCCCCCAGGGCTCTCTGTGCCAGCCCTGTCTCCCCCAGGGCTCTCTGTGCCATCCCTGTCTCCCCTCTCCCCCAGGAGCTCTCTGTGCCAGCCCTGTCTCCCCTCTCCCAGGGTCTCTGTGCCAGCCCTGTCTCCCCTCTCCCCCAGGGCTCTCTGTGCCATCCCTGTCTCCCCTCTCCCCCAGGGCTCTCTGTGCCAGCCCTGTCTCCCCTCTCCCCCAGGGCTCTCTGTGCCAGCCCTGTCTCCCCCAGGGTCTCTGTGCCAGCC
>NC_031770.1:586829-588361 GCF_001522545.3 Parus major
CCCCCAGGGCTCTCTGTGCCATCCCTGTCTCCCCCAGGGTCTCTGTGCCATCCCTGTCTCCCCCAGGGCTCTCTGTGCCATCCCTGTCTCCCCCAGGGTCTCTGTGCCATCCCTGTCTCCCCCAGGGTCTCTGTGCCAGCCCTGTCTCCCCTCTCCCAGGGTCTCTGTGCCAGCCCTGTCTCCCCTCTCCCCGGAGAACAGCGTGGAGACATCGGAGGACAGTCAGCGGGAGGGTGTAAGACACTCCTGAAACCTGACCGGAGGCTGGAGATGGGAAGAACCAGATAAAACTCGCATTTTCCGAGGAAGTCAGAGTGAAACGTGGGTGGTGCCGGCAGGTGTCTGTGAGCATCGGCTCGGGCAGGGACAGCCAGAGCAGGGAGCTCAGGACCGTGCCCGGCTGGCTCTGGAGAATGTCCAGGGATGGAGCTGCACAGCCCCTGCAGACAAACAAAAAAAAGGGGATTTGTGTGCTTGAATGGAATTTCCTGTACTGCGGGGTGGGTGTTCTCCTCTCAGAAGGAGGTTTGGAGAGAAGGAGCGGAGCACTGGGGATGAAGTGCGACATGAATATCAGGGGCGCAGGAGGGAAGTGAAACCGTTCATCCTTGTGCTGGTATTAATTTTTTCTGTTTCATCCAAATGCATAGATTTTACTTCAGAGAGCGTGTCACAGCTGATGAGATCCATAATGGAGCCATTCAGGGCCATCTCTGAACATGCTCTTTTCCCACATGTAACAATGTACCTGAAATTTTGAAAGATGGAATACTCATTTGCCAATTTAAAAAGAAAATGGAGAGAACAAGAGAGAGGGGCTCGTGGAGTTCTGAGTCTTCACTGGAAAGGGATGGAAAAACACATGTACATTTAGAACCATGTTGACATTTCTGAAATCAGAGATACGGTGTTTTATCTAAATTACACCAAAGCCCTCCAAGATAATGTGCTGTGTAATAGCTGCAGTTCTGGGCACTATTTCATTTTCAATTTTCTCTACAAAAAGCATGATTCTTATCCACAGTTGCAGTTCAGTGTTTGACAGATTATTCACGTGCCCTGCCCAGCTGCAGCCCGGGTAGGGAAAGCTGTGCTGGAGGGGAAGAGCCCCCTGCTCTGCCCCAGCTGTGCCAGCATCCCTCCTTACCCAGAGAGGAGGCGGAGGGGCACAACCCAGGGCTGGGGCTGGTGTGCTCTGAAGGGCCCCAAAGCACCAGGGAGCAGCAGAGAAGCCTGGGGTGCTGGGAGGAGGTGTAAAAAGCAGGTAAAAACACGGTAAAAGCGGGTCCTGCCACGTGCCCGTGCACCCCAGCGCTGCTGGCTGTGAGCTCTCGCATGTGGCACCTGCTGGGCTCGCCTAACAGAGGTGTTTCCTTCTCCTTGGCAGCTGGAAAGCTGTAAATCCCTTTGGCACCTGCTTGGCATCAGAGGTGATGCCACTGGCACGGCCTGGGAGTGACCCAGCATGAGCTGTGGAGAGCAGGACACAGGTGAAGCTCACGGGAGCCTGCAGGGTGTGGGAGCTCCTTTCA
>NC_031770.1:588631-592675 GCF_001522545.3 Parus major
CCTTCAGGAGCTCCCTGCTCTCCTGCCCTGACTCTGGGTCCCCCTGTGCTGGGGTGTGAGAGGTGAAATCCCACCTGCCTTCAGGATCTCCCTCCTGTAGATGTCCACAGGGACCAGCGTGTGCTGGAGCAGGGCGCCCTGGGAGGGGCAGTGGGATGCTCTGGCCCCCTCCAAGTCCCTTGGCCCAGAGCTCTTGTTTCCAGCCTACTACTACTACTTTGCCAATATTCTAGAAGAGTTTAGGGGTTGGGAAAGTTGTTTCCCGTCGGCAGGTGTGCCCCGTGCCAGTGGTGCTGAGGGAGGGAGCTGGAGCCCGAGTCAGGAGCTGTGTTTAGTGTGTTTAGTCCCCATGCAGAGGGCAGAGCACCCTGAGGAGCTGCAGGTAAGCTGGGTGACAATGCCGTGTGTTTGTCTGCCAGGCAGATTTCCGCTCTCATCCCGGCTGTGAGCGGCGTGGGGAGCCTGCTCCCTCTGCAGGGAGCTCCGGCCGCACGGGTTTGTCCCCGGTGGAGAGGCAGGAAAACTCCTGAGAAGTCTCCTTTGAGATACCAATGGACAAAAGCCGGAATGATGTTATTTTTGGCACGCCTGCTGACACGTGTGTGACGCTCGGCAAGCCGTGGGTGCAGTGCCAGGGAGGGAGGTGGAGGCTGGCATCTGCGGAGGGCGAGCAGGAGGCTGCAGCCCACCTTGTCATTAGCTGGGGAAGGAGGGTTTTCATGACAACCAAAATATAAATTAAACTCTGCTGGGAAATGAAATTCAGGGGACAGAAATAGTTTCCTTGGCAGGCCAGGAATAATGCTGGCAGCACTGGTGTGGCTGCTAAGTGAGGGGGCAGAGCGAGGGAAGGGTAACAGTGGCTGTGCTTGCGGTGCTGCCTTCACAAATATGTGCATTAAAGGTAATAAGAGCCTGCTTTTAAACCACGCAGGATTCCTGGGTTTGGAAACAGAACTAGGCAGCCAAGGGTCAGGAGAGCCCTGGTATGGCTCTCAAAGGTAATCTGCCTGTGGTCAAAACAAACATGTCCATTTCAGCTGGCCACCGGGCATGAATATGTACAAATATCTGAAATCGTGCTGGGGTTTCTGAACAAGGGTGCCCTGGCGATGGCAGCAGGAGGGGAAACTGCAGAATAGTGCAAGGGAAATGGCTTTCATTAGTTCTGCCTTTGCACTGGGCCCTGATCCACGCTCCCCTGGGATGGAGGCACAGCTTCCCCGGGCTGCAGCGGGTGTGGGATGGAGCCCTGAGCAAACCCCTGCTGGAGGGGATGAAGGAGATGGAAACCGCAGTGCTTTGACCCTAGGTGTGAATGGTTTGTGGCATTTATTTATTTTTGTCAAAGGTTAAGAGGCAGGGCTGGGAAAGGGTGGCACGTGTGTCAAGGGGTCATGGAAAACGCAGTGGCCACGGCTCAGGCCAGCTGGCCCCAGGTCTGGTTTGGTGCATCCTGGGCTAGTGCAGGAGCCACATCCCTGTGCACAGCCAGGGCATAGCAGAGATGCTTCTGCAGTGGAAGTTGCTGACTAAATCAAGGGAGCTGCTATTTTGGGGCAGATATTCCTTCCAGTAGGCACGAGAGGGCAGAGATCCCTCAGTGCCTGCAGGAGCCACCCCAGGGAAGGATGTTAAAGGTGCAGCTCCTGCTGAGCCTGCCTGGCTCATGGGCTTGGGCACAAACCTGCAGTGAAAATACAGCTGGACTGCTCGGGGAACTTCTCTGGCCCAGCGTGTGGTCTCTCTCTCATACACACACCCCTGACTTGAGGGATAGCAAGTGCTCAGACATTCACAAAGGTAAAAAAGGCAGGGGGAGAATCTCTGGGCAAAAACGAATCTGAGGTTTGAGTTTGACAGGTCCTACCCTTACACACGGTCTGGGGCCTTGTTGCAGCTCCGTCCTGAGGGATGTTTTGGGCATTTTGGCTTTGACGTGCAGCAAAGACCTTTGTGTTTAGGGCAGTGAGCTCACAGCTGGACAGGGGTATGTTCAGATTCAGATTTGTCTCAGAGAAACCAGCCAGGGCAAAGGCAGGCTCGTGTGTCACGGTGCTCTGGAGAACTCTTCTCTGGAGGGTTTGTACCAGCCTCAGAATCAGCGATGGATTTGTTCCCATCCTCAGGGAAAGGAGAGGCATAATGGGATGGCAAAAATGATTAACCCACGCAGAGAACTCGCAAAATTAGATCTCTCCTGGGTCATTAGGCCAGACACTTGTGCAGCCAGAAAAGCTACCAAAATGGCTTGCAGTGTAAAAGATGATACTCTTAACTACCTGCTATGGCTGGTACCCCTGTAGTACACTATAATTTGATTTACTATTGATTTTCTGTCCTACGGTTGTTGGCAGCAACCATACAGACCCCTTGGTTTAATGCTTATTTGCATGTTTAATTACTCTATAATAGTGCAATAATTACCATGTAGCTACAGAGGAATTACATGGTTGTCTGTACTCTGCAAACCAGTGTCAGCCTCCTCTGCAAACAAATAATTATGCAGCTAACATACCTGTTTAACTTCCCCAGGAATTAGCAGGGGAACAGGAGAAATGCGGAAGATGCGGTTGCTGGGGGTTTAAATTAATTATTTGTGATTTTTCTATGTAAAATTCTTTAGCTGCCTGATTTTATCTCCTGCCACAGTGTCAGACAGTACGAAGCGGAGCCAGGGAGAAGATCGCTGTGGAGTTAAAGCTGCCGAGGCTGAGCTCTATGGCTATAACCGGTGTGATTTCAGAGCCTGCTCATCCCGCAGCTGGTGATGGAGCAAATGCGAGTATTCCCAAAGAGCTTCCCGGCTGCAGCTCCGGCTCCGGCAGCCTCTGCTGGGAGCGGGGGAGAGCCACGAGGTGGCAATGTGCACCAGGAAATAAATCTGCTGCTGCTCAGGGCTCAGCATCTCAGCCCTGAGCTGTGCCTGCATGGACACCGGGCCTCCCGCAGAGCTGCACCAGCGCTTACAGCACCTTTTCCATTAAAAAAAAAATTTAAAAAAATACCTTTGTTTTCCCAGGAGTGAAAAAAAGAAAAGCTGTAGGGGTGAACACCTCCTCCTCCTCCGTTGTTTCGTGCTGGTGGATTTCCTCAGTAAGTTTGTGTGTTTGCTCTAGGCTCAGATGCTCCCTGCGGATTGTTTGGAAAACATCTTGCCTCGTGTTTCCCCTTTCCTCCCCGGGGATCCGCGTTGGTTTGTGTGCATACAGCATTGCTGCTGCTCAGGGCAGGAGCTCTCCAGCCTCTGACCCAGGCACCTCGGTGGGAAACGCCTGCAGAGCGAGGTGAGGGCAGGAGAGCGTTTCTGGGTGCAGCAGCACCCCTGGGTGTGCTGTCCCAGCAGCAGGGTGCTGCTGATGGCCACAGACTGGCTTTGCCCGCTGTAAATCAGGTGGCAGGTCTGGATGATCCCCAGGGGTGCTGGGGAACCGTGTCCTGCAAGATGTTTCCTCCAAAAGGGTGTGTTTCCTCTTGTACTGCCCTGGCGGTGGCCAAAGGGGCTAAAGCCAAGGGAATCCTGGGCTCTCCCAGGACCAGCTTGTGTCCAGCTGTGCCTGCTGCAGCCCCTGGTACAGGGGAAGGACCTGGCAGGTGCTGGGATCCTGGCAGGGTGATGGGGCCAGTGGGAGCAGCTCGCCTGTGGCCACTGTCCAGGCACAGGGTCTGCTGGCCAGCGGCCACCCCCTGCCCCAGCCACAGCCAGAGGAACACCCCACACAAAGCTGCTGCTGCTGGCAGCTCCTCCAAGGCTCACCTGCCCATAACCAGTCCCGTTTCTCTGAGGGAAGGAGGATCCTTGGCCCCCTGCTTTTCTTTATGGAGTCAGCTCATTTATTTGTTCTTCAGAAAGGCCCTTCAGGACCGCAGGTGTGTGTGGCTGTGGGATGGGAGGCCACTGCAGGGCTGTGTGCCGTGCCAGGACAGCTCTCCAGCAGCAGGGATATCTGCAGTGCAGCGCTGCAAATCCCCATGCAAGGGTGGCAGCAACAAAACCGCGTGTGGCTGTCCCCGTGTTCAGCCCAGCCTGCTGCTCAGACACAC
>NC_031770.1:596246-599156 GCF_001522545.3 Parus major
TGCAGAGGGACAGACTGACAGCCAGGGCTCTGGCTCAGGCGCTCGCAGGGAGCGCTCAATGTCCCCGGCGTCGGGAGGGACACGGTCCGGGCAGCCGCCTTCCCCAGCCGTGTGCTGAGCTCCGGGAGCAGCCGGACAGCGCTGGAATCGCCCCGCGGCATTTCCCTGCTCAGGGACCTGCTAATGAGCGGCTGATCGGCTGTGGCAGTGAAACCTCAGCGCTGTTTCCAAAGGAAAAATAAGGTCACGGCTGCTTGCCAAGGAAGCGTTGTTGCGAGCTGTTGGTTAGGCTGCAAGAGTAAACTTCGGAAGTCGTGCTTCGACTTTCTTCTCCATTGGCTGCTGTTGTGTCTGAAATCAGGATGATTTTCCCTGGAGCTGTGTCTGGCAGCCCTGGCCTTGCAGCAGCAGCAGGGAGTGCCTTCCCTGGCTCCTGCAGTGTCAGAGCTGTTTGTTTTTCCAGGCTCAGCATCCCTCCTGTGGGAGTTCCCCGTCCAGGTGTGTTTGTGCCTTTGCAGCATCCCCAGGCTGTCGGACAGTCCTGGGTGAGGGGAGGGAGGCTGCTGGCCCCACGCTGCTGGGGAACACCTTGGGAAAAGGGTCCCAGGCACCTGCCTGGAGCCAGGCAGCAGGGCTGGGCGAGGAGATGGAGCGTCCAGCCTGAGGGCTGGAGCTTGGCTGAAACCTGCTGGGATCAAGTTTAGCCTGGAGCTGTGATCAGATGTGCCTGGGAGCTGCCTTTGAGCAGAGCCGCAGTGCCAGAGGCTGGGAGAGCAGCTTGTTCCACACAGCACAGGGCAGGTCTGCACCCCGGGGCTGTGCCAGCTGTGCCAGCTGTGCCAGCTGTGCCAGCGGGGACCCTGGTGCCAGCTGTCCTGCCGGGCCAGCCGAGGGGCTCCAGGGTCTCTCCGTGCTGGGTGGTGGATGGAGGAGCGGGCTCGGGTAAATGTGCTCGTGTTGCACTGCTCACACAGCACTTGCTGATTTCTGACAGCTGATGAGTGTTTTCTCTGTTTTGCTGGTTCTGCATCGATCTGATACACGGTACAAAAGACTCTACACGTGGAACAGGGTGTCCTTCACTTTGCCGGGAGCCTTCACCTGTCTTTGTTCTGGTGCGTTCAGAAACGCTGCAGCAGGCCCACCAGCCTGCTCCTGGCTCTGGCTGATTTTCCTCCTCCTTTGGAGGCTTGACGGTAGATTTTGCTTCCATCGAGCACAAGGGGAAGACTTAAAAGCACAGAGGACCGTAAGGCATCTCATTTCACTGGAAGGTTGGGTGCCTAATTGCCCTTTGTGCCATTAAAAGAAGTCTCCCCATATGCGTTTTGTTTTGTTTGTGGGCTTTTCCCTCCCCACGCAGGCAAAAATCGATTGATCAATGTTTGTTACAAAGTTATGAACAAACGTCTCTGGGCTCTTTGCTGCATTGATGTCGGCGCAGCGTGTTCTCCTCGCTAACAAAATGAGTTGCAAAGTCAGCAGGAGGCTGGGAGAACAGAGCGTGGGGTTTGTTTGCATAGCACACAGCCTGGCTGCTGCTTCAACAACAAACCCGGCCTCGCCGGCACACATCTGACCAGGGACTGCCTTTGGTTTGTTTCAGGAATTGTTGTTTGAATAAAAGGTCATTTACTGCCTCACTGAGGGGAAAAACAACAGCGTAAATGTACAGTGCTGTGCTGTACACTGCGGGTTTTGAGTGGGGCCACAAAGGAGACGGTGTGAGGAGCTGTAAACAGCCCAGGACACACCACGAGCGGGCAGGGGATGGCATGGGGCTGGGGGGACACAGGGACACCGAGACGGGCTGGGTGANTGAGGGGACACAGGGGTGTGAGGCACAGCTCCCACACCCAGCTCTGCCCACCTGCTGCAGGTGGTTCTGCCCCTCTGCCCACTCTGGTGTTTTGAAGGTTTTTGTGTGCAGTCGTGAGGCTTTGAAATGCAAGTGCTGTGTCCCAAAACACATTGGAGTGTGGGGTTTTATTCCTGTGGAACAAGTCATGCCTTTAATTTTGGCTCTCTGAGGAGTGCAGAGGCAGGATTTTCCCTGTGTGGGCCCTCAGAGGGGCGAGCAGGGGCTGCACACTGCCAGTGCATCCCCGAGCTTTCAGCCCCTCCGTTTGAAACAATCGCTTTTTCTGGGGCTCGATAAGGGTTCTGTTCAGCACAGGACAAACAGCAGAGCTGATTTCTCTCACACCAGTCGTGTCCCACGAGAGGAAAGCGAGCTTCACCAGCCCAGATGATCTCCAAAGGAATCGCAGGGCGGGATGGGGAAGTCAGAGGCGCTTTCCTGAATAGAGCCCACAGTGTCTGCACATCAACACTGCTGCCCTTCTGTCCGTCTGTCTGTAGCTCTTTGTTGTGTCAACATCTGGAGCTGTGGGTAAATAGCGGCAGGGCAGAACGCAGCTCGTGCAGCCNCTGTGCCGTCTCTGGAGCAGGCCGTGCCGAGGTCAGGGCTCCCAAACCCCTCAGCCACGGTGGCTGGCAGAGCTCTGTGCTCCACTGACCAGCTCCTCAGCCCGTGGCACCCAGAACAGCCCTGGGGAGACTCTGCTTCGCTGGGCTGAGCACCTGAGCCTGCCAGCACAGCAGGACACAGGTACTCCTCTGGTTAGTCTGTGGAAAACATTCCTCTTTCCTCTTGTCAGCCACCACCAGAAATCTTTCAGGGTAACGCTGTTTTATGAAGTATTTATAGGTGTGTAAATGCTCAGAGCTATTAGGAGAACTCCTTTTATCCAGGGCAGCTTTGACTCCTGCTCGCAGGCAGCTGCAGGCAGGGTGGCTGCAGGGCTGGCATGGGAGCAGAGGGGCTCAGGGGCTTGTGTGGAACCAGGTGGGCAGAGGGGCAGGGCTGGGAGAGGCTGCTGCTCCCAGGGGCTCTCACAGCCCCCAGGG
>NC_031770.1:603362-604772 GCF_001522545.3 Parus major
AGTGTTTACATGTTATTTCTAATGTGTGTAAATAAACATTTCAGTGTTTATGTTTCAGTGTTTACATGTTATTTCTAATGTGTGTAAATAAACATTTCAGTGTTTATGTTTCAGTGTTTACATGTTATTTCTAATGTGTAAATAAACATTTCAGTGTTTATGTTCCAGTGTTTACATGTTATTTTTAACGTGTGGAAACAAAGGTGTGTCACAAAATGCCATTCTCACTTCCTCCCACCTCCTTCTCCAGTGTTTCTCATGCTTCTGCCAGAACAGCAGGACCCCAAAATGTGCCAAATGAAGAGATATCATTTTAATTTATGGGAGTTCTTAAAAGGCTCCTTTAGGTTCAGATTAAACCCTACTGCAGGTTCAAGGGAAAATTTAAGAAAATCAATTTTCCCAGGCTAAAAAGAGCAAACCCACTGCAGTGAGTATAGTGCCCTTTGTTACTGGAATCAATAGCTCTGTTCCCAGGGCTGAATAATCACTTTTTTATATAATGTTAGTACACACACAGACTTATCTCCTCCACACTTTGTTGTTGGACCGGCAGTAAAATATTTTTGACATTTAGCAGTTTCTTGCTCTTATCCTTGTTTAATTTTTGCCTCTATCTGAGCCTCGCTTTGAGCTTGAAATGGGGCAATTATTCCCTGCTGTGGCACTGGCACGGAGTACAGAAATGTTGCAAATGAATGTTTTCCCAAGAGATGCTCAGGAGTGTCGAGCACGGTGGTGTCCCAGTGCGGCATGGCTCGGCTCTGGTCGTGGTTCCCAGGCTGCCCGTTCCCGAGGGATGGGGCAGAGCTATGGGGACAGGAGCTGTGCTCTGGGGGCGTGAGGAGGAGCTGACTGCCCCTGCCCTGAGCCAGGGGTGTTCACTGCACTGATTATCCCGGTGAACGTGGGCTGTGAGGAGCTCCGTGCCCCTTGTCCCGGCAGGATTTTGCTCTCAGCCCTGGATGGGGACGGGAAGAGTTCACAGAGCAGAGGTTACGGACCCATAGCAGGACGTGGGGCGTGCAGGTTCCTGGCTGTAGGGCTGGCCCAGGAGGCTTTAACATCCTCAGTGTCAGTCAGGATATTGCAAATCGCCTTGCGAGGACACGATCCCTCGCCAGGCAGGCAGGGCCCGCCTCGGGAAGGCTGGCAGGAACAAAGGGCTCCCGTTTGCTGGTTTGCTGGTTTGTTTCAGTAATTCAGGCTGATTTCCGCTCTGCCTTGGAAGCATCACCTCTCCCACTTACCTCCAGCAAGGCCATGATTAGGAGGGCGCTGTGCGCCGGTGGCTGGCGCGTTAATGGTTTGACATTTCGGATTGCCCACGGCTCATCAGCCGGACACGGCGGCACATCACAGCTGCCCATTAGGGACCTGTGCCTGCCGGTCCCCTCACTGCTGGGACAC
>NC_031770.1:605810-611891 GCF_001522545.3 Parus major
TGAGAACACCCAGCCATGGGGCCTGAGAACACCCAGCCATGGGGGCTGAGCCCCGGGGAGCAGGATGGAGAGCACCCCGCTCCCCTGCCAGCCAGGGACTTGCTCCGTCCCCTGGAGGACTGGAGACCTTCCACCCAAAATAATGTGAGCTTTCCACAGCTTTCTGATGTTCAAAGGGGTGTTCAAAGAAGCCACGTGCTGTTGGCAGTTTCTGGAATCCTCCAGCACCCAGGCCTGGGAGCCCAAAAAAAATAAAAAAAATAACAAAAAGGAAGAAATAACAGTCTTGCTTCTCAGGCCTCTTGCCTGGCACAGTTTCTTGGGATATCCCTTAAAGCACTTGAGCTCCCTCACTGCTGAGGAAACAGGGTCTCTGCTGAGGTGCTGGCCGGGCTGGGGATCCGCAGCTGAGTGGGGAAGAGCTGGGCACGCTCTGGGAGCCACCTGAGCAGTGGGACCTGGCACCCTCCAGGGGATTTTGTCTGGGCTGGGGCTGTGCCAGACACCCTGCTCTGCAGATTGCAGGGCTGCCTCGGGGCTTTGCCTTTCAGGAGCCTCACTGCTGCAGAGCGTGCCCAAAAGATGCTGAACTGCCAGGGAGAGATGCACCTGAGGTCTCTGCTAATCTCCACTTAAACCTTCAAATGATTGAAGCATCCAGTGTTAGCAGTGGCATGAAGAAGTCAATGTTGAGTGTGGTTCCTCCAGTGCCCACTTAAAGATAATGTGTTTTCATGGACACAGTTCAGCATATAAAAGGCAAGTTCCTACCTGGTTACAGCACCTTGGAGTAAATGATGAGTGCTAGGACTCCTTTTTTGCTTAGTTTTTTTTTCCCCCTTCAGAAAGGGTGAAATGGAGGTCGTTTTCTGTGGCTGGTGCTCCTGTCAGGAGCCATTTGCTCCGTGCCCAGCTGAGGTTTCAGGGAGAAGGTGCCAGGTGTTTGCAGAGCTGCTGGGTGTCCAGGCAGGCTTTGTCCCCGAGGGGAGCACTGCCTGCAGGTGACACTGGCACTGGGGGCTGCCTCACCCCAGGACATGCATCCCATTTTCCTGCTCCACACGGGGAGGTGATGCCCTGCTGCCTGGGCTGATGTCTTCCAGACACATCCAAATGCTCCAGAGGCGCTTGGAGCTCGGGCTGGGAGAAGGAAACGATGGGTGGGTGCTGAGGATATGAGGAATGAAGATCTCTGGTGTAGCAGGTGGAAATCCCCTCCAGAGTGCCCTAAGGTGTCCTGTCCCGGTGCCAGAAGGATTCCTGGGTGCCTGGGCTGCTTTTGGCCGTACGTTGCTGCTCAGAGCAGTTCTCCCTCGTGTGTGCCGCGGGGAAATCGCTCCTCGGGGAGCTGGCCGGGATCCCAGTGTGAGCCAGGGGTTGGTGCTGCTCCCATGCTCCTGCAGCCCCTCCAGCTCATGGAAACGCTCCTTCCCCTGCCCTGCCCTTCCCCAACCGCTCGACTTCTGCGGAGAGAGCAAGGAGAAAGCAGCAACCACACATCTTTGTTTTCTGCGCTTTCTCCTCATCGGCTTAATTGCAATAACATTTATATCACATAATATAGTGCAGCAGGGTTGTAATTTTCCTATCATCCAAATTGCAGGCTGAAAATGCTGTTAGGAAAGGACTGTAGAGGCTGAATTGCTGCTTTCAAAATGACTCCTGTTAGCTGACAATGTGACCGGCGAGTGGCTCCCTCACGGGAGCAGCCCTGGCTGTGAGCTGCTCGGCATCCAGCAGATAAAACAGCCAGGCCTGGGAGCTGCGCTCTCTGCAAACACTGCTGCTCCTGCCAGGGGCTCCCGGGGAGCCGCCTCTGCCTCCTGCTGAAGGGAACGCGGTTAAACGGTGCCCGTGGAGCTCCATTCCCACAGTTCTTGGTGGATCCCTCTGTGTGAGCCCCATCAGCTCCCCCTGCTCCCGGGGCTGTGCTTTCAGTGCTGTGGGGCTGCTCCCAGAGCCGCACAGCCGGCCCCATGAGTTAGGGACTCCTTTGTCTAATTTAGGCCCTTGGTGAAATGCCAGCTCTTCAGCTGTGACCTTTGAAATCCCTCGGGAAGCGCTGAGACGTGGGCTGCAAACTGCTGGGCCAGTTGGTGGCATTTGCTTCTACCTATAGCTCTGACTCCCAAAAAAGGCTTTGGAAGTCCCAGTGCTAGCAGTGCAAAAAAGGGTTTCACCCAAATGAATCCTGCCTGGTACTGGGCTTTCAGAAAAGCTTGTGGAAAGGCAATTTTGTGGGTGTTGGGTCAATAGCTTCTGGCTGGATTGGGATATTTTGGGGTTTTTTTAACGTTTTGGCTGCTAGTAGAGGGTTTTGTTTGATTTCCCAGTGAACAGTCCCCCCGTGTGTGCATTAGCTTGTGTTGTAACCTCCGTCTTGTTTCCAGGTTTAGTTTTAGCTGTAAGAAAAATAAAATCCGGTATTTGAGTCTCTTGTGAATTGTTCCACGGCACCATCAGGGTTTCTCTTTCTCCTAAAGACCCCAAGCAGTGTTGGTGTAGCACAAAGCACGCAGCGGCTCTTGTTCGTGCTCCACAAATTAGTTCTGTAAATGTCACTTACGGTGAGAATTAAGCTCCTTTGGCCAGACAAAGTAACTAAACGTGCTGGTAGTGAAGCCTTCTGCATGTATAATTCTGCCACAAAAAGCCCACGGAGGCTTTTCATTATTTAAACCTCAGTATCTTTTTCCTTCCTTCCTTCCTTCCGTGACTTCTCCTCCCTGGAAGAACTTCTTTTTTTATTATTATTATTTTTTTCTTTTTTCGCGTCACCAGAGCCGAGGCCTTAAAGTTTTGAAGCACCAGGTGAAGAAAGCAATTTCATGCTTGACGCCACCACTAATGTCCTGCTGTAATCTGCAGCCAGCAAGCCCCTTCCGCTGAAGTTGGGGGATAATGAAGGGTTTAACTTTGCGCTTCTGTCAAATTAGTTCGGGGGGAGACGGGAGGCCGCTTCCCTTTGGGGCTGCGGAGATTGTCTGCGCGGACAAATAAGTGAGCATTACAGGTGATTCCGAGGCAGAGAGCTCCCATTTATCGCCATCAAACGCATTAAGCTGCGAGTCAAAGCCCTCCGCTTTCTGCTCGCCGCGAGGCTGGACCAGAAGACAATCAAGCCATAAGGGTCATTTTCTGCATGAGCTAACCTTTTCCTCTCGTAGGGTTTGAAGCCTTTGTTGACAATGAGATGCTCAGTGGGAACATTAAATTAACACTTCATATTCGTGGCTGTAAATTTACTGGCAAGCTGAGGAAAAGTCAGGGAAAACAAACACTCCATCATTTCTGCTTCATTTAGCTGCTGAATGGGGACACTCTCACCTGCAGAGAAAAGAGGTCAGGGCAAACAGGGATAATTTTAATCTGACTCTCAGCCTAGTCTTTAGTGGCGGTGGATTGTGTTGCGTTCTGCGCTGAAAGTAAAGGTGAGAGCGAGGTGAGAGCAAGAAAATGGATAAGTGCTATGTGAAATGCTTCGGGGACCTTGCCACGGGCAGGCAGGGAAGGATGGCGGGCCGGTTACTACGGAAACTAGCAGGCTAAATACTATTAATTTTGCAAACTACAGGACCGGTTTGCTCTCAGATAATGGCTGCACCGAGATTTCCTTGTGCCAGCCGGGAGATCACGCTGGATTCCGCCGCCGAGGGCTCTAAGAACGAGCTGGTTTCCGCTGGGATGAGGATGCTCGGTGTGGCTCCATCCGAGCCGTGTGTTCCGGGTCTCCCGTCTCGTCTTCCCCGGCTCGTGGTGGTGGCTCCCAGGGCTGACGGGCAAATCCTGCTGGTGTGGCTAACGCGACAGCTCTGGATTGTCACCGGCGGCCAGGGGGGGTGACATCGGTGCCCCGGCTCCCAGAACACCCGGGGGACTTTAAAAACGGCCTTTTGCGGGTTCTGCCTTATTCTGTCAGCGCAGAGAAACTGCGGGAAGGGAAACTCGAGCTCCAGAGGGGTGTTTGGGGGCACGACACGTCTGACCCGCAGCGCTTGGACCTGCCGAGGCCGCGGGTGTCACAGAGCAGCGAGGAACAGCCTTTGGGTATCGGAATTGGTTTTGGTGGGAGTTCCTTCCCTGGCAGGGGGTGATGATCGTGTCAGGGAGCTGAAGGGGCCGCGGGCTGCCCAGCAGGGCTCGCCCGGAGCATCCCGCTGGCCTGGCCCAGCATGCCGGGGCTGCAGGGAGCAGAGGAGAGGCGGAGATTAAAGCGGGGACAGTGACAAGCCGATAATGAGGAGCCCTCACAACACTTGTAATCCTCGGCGTGCAAGGACAAACAGCGCCGCTTTTGTTCTCAAACTCAGATCAGCTTTTGGCTCGGGGTAAAACTTGGAGAGAGCCGGTGTGGCCGCGTGTCCCAGGGGTGACTGTCACCCATCTGTCCCCCCGGCTCGCCCTGGGGTGCCTTGTCCTCTGCTGCAGCGTGCCCAGCCCGGCTGTGCACCCCCAGCACAGCTGGAAACACCGGTACCAAACCTGGTGTGGCACCGGGGAGAAAACAGCCTTCCCCGGGAGGTGACATTTGTGTGCACACAGAACCCTGCAGGGAGGGCTGTGAGAAGAGATTTCCGTGCAGTGGGGCCATTTCTGTTGTTTTGAGATGTTATGGGCAGTGGTGGTAAAGGGGTAAACTGCACGAAAGAGAAATAGGATAAATTCAAATTGCACTTATTTCTGGCCAGACTGCCTTCTGATCCAGTTGCAGAGGGTTGCAATAGCATCCAGCAGCGCTGCAAACACTTTAATTGGCTTTCCTTGCCTGCTGACGGGCTGGAGTGAACGTCTGTTTACCTGTGCTCAGGAATTCGGAGTGTGGGCAAAGAGAGGAAAAGATGCTCCCCTGATGGTGAGAGGGGGGAGATTTTAAGATCCTGAAAGCAAATTAGGAGGAGGAGGAGGGTCAATTAGCTAAAAAGCCTCTCTGGAGGAAGCCAAGTGCATCTGGCAGTGCTGCCCACGGTGCCGTGCAAAGGGCGGCTGCTACAGCCCAAGAGCTGAGCTGGGTTGGGCAGACAGTGAATTCATGGATTGTCCCCGCATCAGGAGCTCCTGACAGCCTCACTGGGGAGGGCAGAGCCCCACAGCGTGTCCCCTGCCCGGGCATTCCTGCTGGTGGCCAGGGAGATGAGCCGAGGGAGAGGAGGAGAACGGGGCAGGCGAGGTGGGCTGAGCGCGGCCGGGGCCGGGCCATGCCCCAGGCGGGCAGACAGGGAGCCTCCCCTCGGCAGGGCTCCGTGCTGGGGCCTCATCCAGGCAGGAGAACCGGCAGCCTTCCCCTGGCACCCCCCAGCCGCTGGGAACTGTCCCTGGGGCAGGAGAGAGGAGAGGAGAGGAGAGGAGAGAGCTCCCCATGGAGCAGGGCGCTCCTTCTCCCTGCCCTCCCGAGCAAAGGGGGCTCTTGGGGCCGAGGGCTGGGGGAGGAGGAGCGGTGGGGCTCTCTGGTCCCATGCTGGATGTGGATGGATGCTGGAGATGCCTGAGCAGGCCCTGGGTGCAGAGCAAGGGTTGCTTGGCCTCTGTGAAATATTTCCATTTATTTTTCTGGCCTCTTCACAGATAAGGCTGAAACGCAGAGTCCTGCGCTCGGGAAGGGAAAATAAAGAGGGTCAGGCACAACGACCCCCACACACACGTGATAATTTCTCGTCTTGTCTTATCTTGTAAGAATTATAAGATACTGAGTAGGAAATAAATCACAATGTCAGGACCAAATGCCATTTTCTTGCTTGGTGTGATTTGCAGCATGGCAGTCAAACCGATAGATCTCATTCCCTGGCGTAGGGTTCTCCCCTTTAATTGAATTATACCCCGGCAAGCAAATGGGATTCATTCTCTGAGATACAAGGAAATTACCATTTGATGAAACAATGCTTTACTCCTCGCTCACCTGCACAAACATCCTTCAGGAGAACTATTATGCAGATATCCTTGATTACAGACCATTGTTGTTTTTGATCTCCATTTGATGTAGCGGCGCCTGGGGATTGGGGGATTGCTCCATGAGCGAAGCCAGCACCCGAACTGTCCTAGCAGGGTTTGCTGCCTCAGAGAGCTCTCCTGGTTCCAGCCAGTTCA
>NC_031770.1:612237-614613 GCF_001522545.3 Parus major
GGACAGGCAGGTACCTCAGTGCAGCACTGTGTGTGTCACAGCATCTTCAGTCTCTGCTCAGGGGTGGGCCAATGCAGAATAATTAATGCTAATGACCCCCGGGAACCCCATTTCCCACTGAATTATTAACTTGGGTAATCAGAAGGGACAGAAGGGTTTCTGTGCTCCCATCTCTGTTGCTGCCCCAGCTGGGGTGGTGAGGGCTGCAGTTGTAGATCTGGAGGATTGCCTCCTGCCGCTGCAGCCAGAGGCCTGTGAGGTGCATTCCTCGGGTTTGGAGAGCTCAGGGATCTTTGGAATTTCAGCTTGCGCTGGATTCCTGGTGCTCACAGCTGCGAGGACACGGAGAGCCTCCAGTTCAAACCCCACCAGGCAAGGGAGAGAAGCCAAGCCACGTAACCAGGAGTTTCCAGCAGAAGCCGTGCTTTGGGAGGGGAGAGGCTGATGCCCAGCCTCTGGGGCTCACTACACTGAGAGGCTTCTGCAGCATCGTCAGCTGCTTTGTGCAGGAGGTACAGAATGCTCTTGGAACAGCAGATTAATTACCTTGAACAAACTGGCCTTGACAAGCTCTGAAGGTTTTAAAGCCATTTTCTCTCCGTTCTGAGCATGTGCCCAGCACTGCAGGTCCCCCCTTCTGCATGGGCTTGCTCAAGTGGGCTTCTAGTGGCGTTTGAAACATGAGCTGGAGACGAAATTACAAGGTGGAAGGAAGGCAGCTAATCAGAGCACAGCGATGCCGTTCCTAATTAATTTACCAGCAGCAGCCACTGATCTGTGCCATTATTAACAAACTTATTAGTGCTGTTTGCAGGAGTTGTAATAAACACACAGATCTTCCCTGGGAAAACCGTGTCACCGCCTCACCACCCTCACAGGGAGGAACCTCTTCCTAAAACCGCAGCTTTTGAACCTGTAAGCTCCTTTCTGGAAGAAGATTTTGAATCCAAAGCGAAGCTCACCCACCTTCCAGCTGCAGGGAGGTTCAGGGAAGAGTGAAATACTCTTCCATTTGAGATGAGTGGAGGGCACTGCTGTCAGTGCTGGTCTGGCAGCTGTCTGGAGCTTTGCCATGCCTCCCCTCGGCTGCTGGCAGGTTCGGGGTGCCAAGGGGGCTGTGCTAGCCCTGGGATGCAGCAGGGACAAGTCCTGGGGCTTTGCTGTGGAGCTCACAGGGACAGCAGCCCCTTGGAGGCCTGAATTTTGGCTGGATGCACGTGTCCTGCAATTCATGTTTCACGCTAATCTGAGATGAGCGAGAGCTCAGCTGAGGGTGGGATGGCTTTTAATCCCTGTTCATGTTCTGCCTGGCTCCGAGGCCTTGTGGTGTGCAGATCCTGGATGTGGATGGGCAGAGGCTCCTGGAGCAGGCTCTGCTCAGTCTCCGGAGGAATGCAAACTGCTCCGCTGCCAGTGCTTTTCCTGACCAGACAGAAACTTTGTAATTAATGTGTTAGCTTGTTGCCAATTAACCAGCAAAACCATCTTGCCTGCCAAAGGCTTTTCCACTCCCAGTGTGTTCCCTTTCCTCTCCTGCCTTTCATCTCTGCAGGGCGGGGGACACCTCTGCTCCAGCCATCTGCCCCTGCTCTCCGGGAATGGTTCTTGTGGCTCCCGGCCTCCTCCCGCATCACAGCCAGCCCTCTGCGGGCTCGCCATACTGCTCGGGGAGTTTTCTTCCTCCCCACATCTCTGATCCTGCTTTTCTTCCCTCCTGGCTGCTTGCCCAGCTCTTTGGGATCGTCTCCCTCTGTTTCAGCCGCCCCAATCCCGCTGCTCCATCCCAGACTCCCCAGTGCAGCCCTGCTCTCCTGCCCTGTGGCAGCACCACCAATGCTCAGCTCATCTCATCTCATCCAGTCCCCTCTTTATTCTCTCCATACCAGGGGTGTGTGTGTGTGTCTCTGGCAGGATATTTATATAAATTCTCGCCCGCCGCGTCCATAAAACCCCTGTTCGGAGTGGGGCTGGGTGGGGTGACCCAGATGCACAAGAGGAAATGTTTCATTTCTCGAGGAGCGCCGTCTGTGCCCCCCGGCAGCCCCTCCCGCCCGCCTATCACATGTAGGGCTTAATGGGCTTAAGAATTAGAGCAGCTGCTTGCTGCAGAATTTATTGGCTGGCTGTGCATAACGAGGGGAATTAAAATCCTAATTGGCTGAGCTGCTCCCTGTCACTCGGAGAATTTTCACTTTTCTCTGGGCTCCTGGGCTCTTCCCTCCCTCCTGCCTTGCTCAGGTGGACAGCCTTGCCCAGGGAATCGCAGGATCCTTTAGGCTGGGAAGGGCCTCGAGGATCAGCCCATGTCCTGGGGACGGTGGCACCCTGTTCCCCAGGGGTCTGTCCCCAGGAGGAGGCGGTGGTGGCGGTGGTGGC
>NC_031770.1:614934-617954 GCF_001522545.3 Parus major
TGCTGGAGCTGTCAGCCTGTGGACAGTCTGCAGAGGATTTCTCGGGGCCCTGTGGCACAGGAAGGATGCTACCTGTGCCTCGTGTGGCTGTGGCCACCAGGCCTTCCTGCTGCCTCTCGGGGAGCTGGGGACGGGAATCTCTGCTCTGGGCTCTGCTGCAGCTCCCAGAGACCAGGAGAGGCTTTTCCTCCTGCATCCCTTGCTCTCAGAGAGCCTGAATGGGCACGGAAATGGCCTCACTTAAGGCTATGTCTCATTACTACATTAAGTCAACAACCACTTGAGTATCCAAGGATTTTGATCAAAGCTAGATATTGAAAGGGGGACAAAGAGTGGCAAACTTATTTGACTTCCACTTATTTCCAGAGCCTGTTGAGCACTCGGCTGTACTCCTCACCGGCCTGAAGTGTGTTCCTGGGAGAGCAGCCGCCTGCTCTCTGCTCCTCGTGGTCAGGAGAGAGGCTCTGGGCTGAGGGGAGGGAGGGTGGCTGGCTCCCTGCCTGTGCCTCGCCTCTGGCACCCAGAGAAGGACAGGGGAGGTGGCCCTGTCCTGTCCCTGGGGACACGGGACCCTGTGCTGCGGCTGTCCTGCAGGATCCCCCAGGAGCACACGGGGATGGGCTGCTGGGACGGGCCCCTAGAGCTGCTGGGAGCTCAGGATGGTCCAGAAAAGGCAAATCCAGCATCCTGCTCGCTGCTCGGGCTCCAGTCAGCTCTCTTCCGTTCCCTTTTCCCAGAGCGAGGAGAGGCAGCAGCTGCCTGGCTCCTCCTGCCCACCTGCAGCATCCTCTGGGGATGTGACCAGTGAGCAGGCAGGAGGAGCTCCCAGTGTGAGCCTCAAACTGGGCCCAGTGCAGCTCCCTGGGGACCTGCTGCAGGTGGGGTTTGCCACCAAAAGAGCTCTGAAATTCCGGGTGTCCGTCGTGCTGTCCCCGTATCTAACAGGGAACTCTAAGAGCTCCTGCCAGGTGTGGGCACAGCTCCGAGCTGCCAGCCCACACAGAGCCTCTGGGGCTTTTACCTGCAGATGGATCAGGATTTGGGATTGTGCTGGAGGCAGGAGCCAGGGGTTTTACTGCAGAGCGTGCCGTGCTCAGCCCCGTCTCCTCAGTGCTCTGCACCTAACGACGCCGTAATAAAAATAAAAGTAATCTACAGTAAATGTATCCCGGGTCCTCAGTGCAGTGAAAATAAACTGTTAGTGAGTCTCAGTGGTGTCTGCTAAGAGGGTTCTATCTCTTGCATTAACATGAAGTCCCCTCCAAGGATTCTCGGCGTTATTTGCAGGGGGCTGGAAAACAGCAGGAGGAGCTGCAGATTTCATGTGGGGCTTTTTTTTGTTGTTTGTTTTCCTTGCAGGCACGTCTGGGCATCGTCACCCCGGGCTGAATCAGACCTGTCTGAGCATTCACCCTCCTGTCACTGAAGAAGCAAGGCTCAGAGGTACCCCTGCTTTCCATTAAACCCCACTTTTGTTAGCATCCTGAAAACCCTTTGGAAACAGGGAAGCAGAAACCTGTTCTGGCTGTGGCTGAAAGGCCATTGAGAGGCGGAGAGCCCCCGAGTTTAACGGGGGAAGTCATGGTGAAGGCAGAGTGCAGCATGGGAATTTGCATTCAAGGGGGAGGAAAATGAGGGATTTGGGCAGAGAATAACTGATAGGTGCTGTGAATTCATTAAAAATGGGCTATAAAAGATACACTACAAGGTTCTGGTGACAGACCAACAAAGCTTTTTCTTCCCCTCCATTGTTTCTACTGTCACAGGATCCTCACAATAGCGGATAGTTTAGCCTTGTACTCCACGGTTCGTTATCTATTCTTCTATTTATTAATGCATTCTTGGGTCTTAGTGATGTGATAAACCATCCATGCTTTTCTTTTATGGTTTAATAGGATTCTTCTGGAACCCCCTCCATGTTTACATAACCTTGCAATCCGCAGTTATCTATCATTTATTTCCTACTTTGTGCGGCCTCGGTAAAGCCCGGCAGTGAGGGGCGTGGGGCATCGCCCCTTTGGGCTCCTCCAGCACAGCCTTCCCTGAGGAGCAGCCTCTTTCCCAGAGGGCCATCCCTCTGCAGGGGCAGGGGGAAATCCGGCTTTGGGACCCCCCATCCCTCTGTCAGAAGGTGACCAGGCTGGGGAGGGTCTCCAGGAAAAGGGTCCCGTGAGCCCCAGTGCTGGCCCGGTGCCGTGCTGGGGCTGAGCTTGACTTCAGGGGGAGGTGAACAATCCAGGGCTTTCCCTGGGAAGCTCCAGAGCTGCTTTCGAGGAGTTTGGCTGCGGGGATGATTTGCTGCCCCATGGAGCTGGGGCAGAACTTTCTCTTCGTCAGGCAGCCCTTGGAGCGTGGAGCGTCACTGCGGGGCCGCTCTCCGTCAGGGGCAGGAAATCGAAATGTGCCATCTAAATATGACTCCAAACCTTTATTAAGCGTACCAGGAAAGGGATGCGAGACCTCATTTATGATTTCATTCATAATCCCTTCAAAATGAGTCGGTACCAGTATGTGATAAGTGGATTATGTGTTAGGCCCAAGTAAAGCCAGACACAATTAGTGCTTTAATAAACCGGTTGTATGCATTACTAACAACTCAGTCACAAGGGAATCGGTGTATTTACAAACCCTAATTAGTAGTTTGTTACTGTGATACCAAATTTAAACAAATCTGTAGCGTCACTGACCATCTGGGTTAGAAATCTCTGTTTTGAATTTAATTAGGAAATAGTTGTGACAGAAAATTGGTCCTTATTAGTTAGCTAACGATCAGCATTGCCCTAATTGAAATGAAGAACTGGCTGGCGGGTTTGTGAGATGTTTAGATACAAGCAGAGACAATCAAAAAATATTCTCTCACTTAGGACTTTGTGAGCTGCGGTGATTGATTAAACAACATCCCCCTGATATTTTAGCAGCTAAAATGCAAATGACCCAGTGATGAGCGTGCATGACAAAAACCTGGCAATTAGAGCTGAGCATTTCTGGGTTTGTGTTTAGAAGTGCTGCTGTGGGAGCAG
>NC_031770.1:618381-623710 GCF_001522545.3 Parus major
CACCTCCACCTCCACCTTCCTCCCCTCAGCCATCCTCAGGAAGGACATCATCCCTCCTGGAGCAGGAGCCCGGCTGCTTTCCCAGCCCTGGTGCTTTCCCAGGGAGCAGCTCAGCCCTGCCACGGCACAGCCAGCCTGGTTCTGGCATCGCTTTAGTGGAACCTGCCTGTGCCCAAGCCCAGGCTGTGCCCAAACCCAGGCTGTGCCCAAGCCCAGGCTGTGCCAGTCTGTGTGATCCAACTGCAGGTGTTCAGTGGCTGATCCGAGGAATGACGCCTGGATCATTCCTGGAAGCACGCTCAGGGCAGAAGTGAACAACCCAGCCTTGCCATTAAAATACAGACAGGCCCTTTAGGACACAGACTGCAGTTCTTAATTCACTTGTGCTTCCTTCCTTTATGGTTCTCCACAGGACTCAGGATGTTGGGATTGCCGGTAGCGTTTCCAGATGAAAGGGAACACACGTTGGCAATAACACCCACGCCAGTGCTGCTGTCGGAGCAGCACTGGATACCGGGGAACTCTTCCTGTCCTGGAACAGACAATGAACTTTCTGTAGGGGCTTTAAATCACTTCATGTTGAAAGGAATTCCCCGACGGCTTCATCAGTCACTGTGTAAGATTGTTAGAGATCTCCACCAGCTAATAAATTTGATTTGGGGTTTGTTTTTCTGGCATTTGCACAAACCCTCTGAGAACTATAGTTACTGTATTCCCATACAGTATCTGAATTCCGAATTGAAACGCCCGTTCCCCTCTCCTCTGGGAGGCGAAATAAACCTTTGCCATAGAATATGAATGTCGGTTGTTTTTCTCGGTAAGCTGGTGCATTATTGTTTTATAGGAGATATAGTGTTTGACAAAACCATCTATTTTCTTTCAAATATTTTATTGAGTAATAAAACTCGTTTGTGTTGCTGCCACACGGGGGGATTTGTGCCTGCTGGGCTGCGGGGGAGGCGGGTGAAGGGATGGGGCCGTGTGTCCCTGGGTGCAGCTGTCCTGTCCCGCTGGCCCGGGCTGGGGGTGCGGGCTGAGCCCCCCGGCCCTCCCCACCCACCCACCGGGCTCGGGCTCGGGCAAAAAATAAAGGCTGTGTTGTTTTCTGGGCCGAGGATCTTTTTCCCTACCCGGCCCTCACAAGTTTATTATGAATGATCCCTTTTGACAGATGTTCCAGTCTAGACGAGCCCCCTGTGAGCGGAGCCGAGCGCAGCCGAGGGAGCTGCCGGGCCCCGGGCTCAGGCCGAGGGCAGGGCTGGCCGGCAGGCAGGGTGGGCAGAGCAGGGCTCCTCTCCCTCTCCCTCTCCCTCTCCCTCTCCCTCTCCCTCTCCCTCTCCCTCTCCCTCTCCCTCTCCAGGCTTGGGGCCACGATGCCCTCAGAGATGTCTGCAGCAGCCCGGCTGTGAAGGGTTTGCCCGAGGGGAAAAGCCCCGCATTTGGGTTTTTTCAGAGCTCTGCTGCTCCACGTCTCTGTTTTCCAGGGAGATGCTGGCCTGCAGGCCTCGCAGGGAGCAGAAAGCTTTGAGCTCTCCTGCTGTGACCCCGTGAGGAGAGTCCTTGCCGCGGGTGTCGGTGCAGATGCGCTGCCGTGGCTGCACTCGGTGCCGGCTCCGGGGGCCACCTCGTCCTTCACCCGCCAGCGGCTCGGAGTGACACTGATGGTGTGCAGCGGGAGCCGTGTGTGACAGCTGCCACCGAGCTCTCCCAGGGGGGACAGGGTTTAATGCCCTGGAAAATGCAGGAGCCCGCGGAGCATGCGGAGCGTTGGCAAGCGGGGCACGCCGGCAGGCGGGTGTCACCGGATGTCACCGGGTGTGTCACCGGGGAGCCTCAGCTCTGGGAAGCAGCACGGGGTGCTGCCATCTCCCCCGGGCCTGGGGCTCGGCCCTCGGGTGACTCGGCGTGTCCTTGTCCCCCGTGCTTTGGGAGCGAGCTCCCGTGCCCTGGGTGACGCGGGTCACCGTTCTGCAGGTGCCCGGCCCCAGATGCTGCTCAGACAGCTCTGGAGCTTGCGGTGCCCTTCCAGCGCTGCCTCCAGCTCAGCCCCCATTGCCCAGCCCGGTCCCGGCTGGCCAGGCGGGAGCGGGGTGTGCTCCAGTCCTCCTTTCGGGTGGCTTTAGAAGCCTTTCCTTCCACCCACGTGCTTCTCCTCAAGGATGGCCTCAGGCACGCTCTGTCACCGTGGGGCGGCTCGGCCACCGCCAAGGTCGGCTGTGGGGACTGGTGACTCGCCCGGGAGATGGATGGAGGCATCGCTTTCCCACAGCTGGTCATTACTCCTCGCTCTGGAAAGGCTTAGCAATTCCGACCCGGTAAATTATGTGCCATTCCTCAAAAAAGTGGATAAATAAATGGGGCTAGAGCATGTCTTTTTTTCTGCCCTGAGCTTCGGGGTATTGATTTGGACATATTTCCAGGCCGGGAGTAATCAATTCTTGGGCAGAATAAAATAATTTCGGGCAAACTCTTCGAGCGACTCGTCATTAATTTGCCTTTTGCCAGCGCTCGGCATCCTCGGGAGCGGTGCCCTGGGGATCTCCCGGGGCTGCCAGGAGGGAGGGCGGGGGCCGCCGGGGCTAATGAATGCGCTGTGTTTGCTCATCTTTACAGAGTCCCTTATTACTGCTAATTGGGAGGGACAGTTCAAACAGGCACAGAGGAGCAGTTGTCGCGGGAGCGTGACTTGCTTCCCAAGGAGCGGCCGGGAGCCCCGCGCCCGGCGCATCCCCGCGGAGCCGGGGACCCCTCCGGAGCCGAGCGCCGCGGGCAGCACGGGGGCCGCAGCCAGCCACACAGCCAGCCACACGGACAGACAGCCAGCCAGCCAGACGTGCAGCTGCCCGGGACGCGGAGGAAGCCGGCGGCTGACGGAAGGGGTGGGCTGCTGGCTCCGCGCAGGGGGTCGGGGATGTGCTCAGCATTAATGCGCCCCGCAGCGCCCCCGGGCCTGGCGTGGGCACACGCCGTGCCCTGCCTTGTTTTGGGGCTCCCTGGCAGCAGCGAGGTCTCCGCTCCCTCCCCCGGTTATTTATACGTTCAAGTGTTCTCATCCAAGCTCATGTTCCTTCATTTATTGCCGCTTTCCCTAATTAAAACCCTTTGGATTATTCCCCTGCACGCCGGGCGCTCCTTGCAGCTGGAGACCAGCTCCGTTCCTGCGGCAGGACTGACCCGCTGCACTCATTTTTAAGCGATTTTTTTAGCGTTTCTTGGGGAAAACAGCTAAAGCATGAGTGTGTGGGAAGTCCGAGGAGGATGGGCTTTGTTTGTTCCTCGGCCGCGTCTCGGGTCTGTGGTGCTGGACAGCGAAGGGGAGCGGTGCCGGGCTCAGGGAGGGAACTGTCCCTCTGTCCTTGCCGGGGGCCAGCGGTGTCCCCTCGTGTGCCCAGCCGTGCCCTGGAGCAGATGGGGTGCCCTGGCTGGGCTCAGGGCTGCTGCCGAGGGCCGGGAGAGGAGGGAGCTGCTGCCTTGTGCCGAGAGATTGGGTCTGCCTCCAGCCCGCCTTTCCGTTTTTGCCTCTTCTTTTCTGATATAAAAATTAAGGTTTCCACAGTGAAAACTCGGTTTCTCTTTGAATGAGTAATCCCCCTCTCCTTTAGAAAAAAAAAAAACAAAAAAAAAAAAAAAAAAAAAAACAACAAACAACGCAAAGCTCCGTGTCTCCTGTTTGTGGTGCGGGAGGACGGAGATTATGTGCATCTGCAGCCTGGCTCTAAACACGCTTCCAAAGGCGTATTGTGCACACGCTGTCCCTCAAGAGGATAAACCTAAGGGAACAATCTTAATCTCACGAGTTCGCACCCACCGCTAAAGCAGCGGCAGAAAACACTCCGTGTGTGGCTGGAATCCTCGAGAGGAGCCCCAGCCCTGGCAGAGCAGCCAACAAGAGGCATTTTTTTTTTTCCCTTTTGCGTGTGTGGCGCAGATAAATCGAGTTTGTTTTGCAGCCCATTCTGCTGTAGATTTCCTGTGTCATAACTGAATGAATTTGTTGTTCATTGATACCTTAATATATAGGTTGTTGGGGAGGGATTTTTTTTTTTTTATTTTATTTTTTTTTTTCTTCGCGGGGGAAAACAATGTCCCCCTTCACTCGTGCCTGAATGGATTCATTTATTCTCCGTAACCTCCGGAAGTCATTTATTTCGCCCCGCGACAGCTGCAGGGTCTGTTTGTGTAGGAGGGCTGGCAATGCCCGGCCCTTCCTCCTGGCCGTGCCCAGCGCCAGCGGGGCCACCACGGGCTCCGGGGACAAACCGAGCTCACAAATGGCTCAGCTCCCCTCGGGCCGGGGCTGCGGCACAGCACCGCTGCTCTCCTCTCCCCAGGGATGCTCTGGGTGTTTATTTCCCCCCGCCGATGGGCCCTGAGCAGCAGCAGTTTAATTAATATACATGCCTTTGCAGAGGTCGTGCTTCAGGGTAACTCGGCAGTAACCAGGGGCCGCGTGCTGGGAGCTCGGATCGTTTCCATTTATTAAGGAGGGAAGGGAATTGCTCGCTGAGGAGATGTCAGTGTTGGTCCACTGTACCCTACGGCCCGGTTCAGCCAGGCCAGAAGCTCCTGTGTATTACAATGGCCAAAATAGATTTAAAAATCCCGTGCTTCCCCAAAAACACATCCAAACACCCGAAAGCCGTTTCCTGGGAGAAACCCCACACGTGTCCGGGCTCGGCAGTGCCAGGCCCGGTGGGTTATCCCTGCAAACATGGAAACAGCTGTGGGAGCTGCTGCAGAAACAGAAAGGGAGGAACTCGTGCTGCCTTTGGCCCCCTTGGGCACACTGAAAGTGTCCCTGAACGTCACTCCCGGGCTTCCTTTGCTCGGGGAGAAGGGTGAAAGGGCGCTGAAGGGAACGAGGAAGCTCTCCATAGATCTGTGGATCTGCACTCAGCACAGTGTGTGATGCCCACTGACCTGGAGCCGCTCCCCGAGCTCCCCCGTGTGCCTTGGCAGGTGCTGGACCTCCCCAGAGCCCCGTGGAGCAAACGTGTGCCAAGCGTCTGGCTGGACTGAGACTTCATCCCTTCCCTGCTAAAGCATTGCAGATTATCCACGGTCCAGCCAAAATCTCCTCCTTTCCCACTGCGCCTTGTCCCTTGTCCCCCGAAGGAAAACCCGGCTCTGGAGGTTTGGGTTTGTGTTCCCAAACTCAGAGTCAGCTCACCTGCTGCTGCTGTGCCCACCTGTGCTCTGGTCACCCCCGGGCAGGGCCCGGAGCCAGGACACCTTTCCCTGGGCCACAGCAGCCCAAGAGAGCAGGGCTGGGGAGGAGCCGGCCCTGGGGATGGGGACACGGCCTGGCCCCGGGAGCAGGGCCAGGGGC
>NC_031770.1:624341-626249 GCF_001522545.3 Parus major
TTTTTTATTTAAAATTCAAATGTCTGATGTTCTTAAATTGAACAAATGATATTTTAAAAAAATATATCAGGCTCCAACATCTGCAGATTATGATTTGCATTTTGAAATTGGCTGCTTGAATTGAACAAGGATGAATACTGTCACTCTTCTTTCATTCGCTCCGTTTATTTAATGAAATGCTAGAGGTCAACCCTTTGTCCTTAAATTAGTTACTATAAAAATCTTTTTGTACTTTCCTGCTTGTTATGATGTCTTCTAAGCAGAAGAAAAGGTTGCCATTAATTATGTCTTTGTTGAATATGGATATCTATTCAGAATTAGTTAAACAGTTTCAAACAAAATTAGCATCGAGCAACTCGAAGGCCAGCTTTAGGTTGGTTATCAAGAATTTTTTGCTAAGAGAATGCTCTCCTGCAAGTGTGCATTATCTAATATATTCAGCTTTCAGTTGCTAATTTTTTTTCCAGATGAAGATGGGCTTAATTGAGGTTGTGCTTTTAAGTTTGTAGAGCTCTTCAGCATCTCATACAAAAGCATCTAGAGGCTTTTCATTTGTCTTGAGTATGTTTTAGATGTACAAATATTATTTACTTTAAACTCTAAATCAAAAGGCGCGCTGTAACTATTTTAAATAAAACATTATTCTCTGCTGAAATATATATAAATTCAAAGGGAGGCTTTTTTTCATTATCACTTAATTTATGTGAAAGAGCCGCTATTAGGAAATTTTAGGGTAATGTTGCGGGAGCGGTTTAGCGGCTGGTGTCGAGCAGGCGTTTGCCGGTGTCCCTTCCCTGCGGGAGAGCGGCTGGGAGTGCGGGCCGAGCCCCGGCCCCGCTTCCACGCGTGCCTCGGAGCCTCCGCAGCCGCGCCCCGGGGATGTCACGGCGCTCCTTGCCCGGCTTCGGGGAGCAGCTCCCGGGCTCAGGGCTGGATTCCCCGCCGCTCCCTCCAGTGCCAGGGCAGCCCCGAGGTGCCCGTGCCAGGGACGGGACGCTGTGGCCCGACAAAAAGCCCTTCTGGCCCCCAGAAGCGTTCCTGAAGAAGCCCGAGGAGAGGCGAGCCCCGGGGCGGGGCAGGCCGGCTCCCCCGGGCTGTGAGAGGCTCTCCCGGCCGAGGGGCCTGGGCACTGTGCAAGTCACCGGCCCCGAGCCAGACAATACCGGGCTGAGGAGCTGGGAACAGAGACGGCAGGAAAAGATACAGGCGGGGGAAAAAAATAATAATAATAAAAAAAAATAGGAGATAATTAGGAAAAGTAATAAGGAAATATAAACGTGGTAGCGGAGGATTAGTCCTAGTCATTGGAAATGCAAATGATCTCCCTGCTCGCTCCCAACATCTTTTTTCTAGGCTTGTGTTTCAGAAAGGATTTTTCTCTCGTTGTGTTTTTTCCTCCCCTTTTCCTCCTCCTCAGAGCAGCAGTGCTGCTTTCCCAGCAGCATTAAATATTCCCCGAGCTGAGACGCTAACCTTGTAATGCTTTCAGGTATAATGTACAGACTTGTTTTCATTTTAAATGGTAGCTCATAATGACATTGTGGAGTAGGGATCCGGAGTCAGCCTTATTATCATGGTGTCTCCTTGAGCTGAACCTCTGAGAAATGTGAAGGGGAGACCTTTCGGAATGAACAAATCCTTTAGCTGCCTATAATTATTTATTAAAATAGGCGGCCGGGATAAAGGCCGGGGAGGGGGAGGGAGGAGCAGCATTCCTGGCGCTGGCCGTCCCTCGGTGCAGGCACACGGAGCTGCAGAGCCGGGCAGCCAGCGGAGCCCCGGCCGGGCTGCCACTCCACAAACAGCAAATAAAACCTGTGCAGCCGGGGAGAGACACCCTGCCCCGCTGCCACGGCTCTGCCCGCACCGCGGGGACACGCTCGGAGCATCCCGCGATGCTGGGCAGCC
>NC_031770.1:626514-630659 GCF_001522545.3 Parus major
TGGGAGGAATGCGGGGATGGAGCTGCGTTCCTGGCGCCTGGGGAAAAGGGAAACGAGGATGGGAGCAGCGCTTTCCCACCCCGTGTGCCAGCGGCCAAAGCGAAACCATTCTGCTTCGTTAGCTGGGTGAAAGAAACGGGAAAAAAGGGGGGGAAAAAACCCCAAACCAAACAAAACCCGACCAAAAACCCGACCAAAGCCAAATCGAGCGAGCAAGAGGCACGCAGAGCAGAAGCCCTCCGAAGCACGGAGCAAACCTTGCTGGGATTTCTTTGCGCGCTGGCCGCAGTCGTGTCCAGCTCCGCTGCCGAGCCGCGCTGCCCCGACCCTCCTCTCCCCGCGGCCGCAGAAATTTTATAAACTTCGCTACTAAAAAAAAAAAAAAAATAAAATCTTTGGGGTCAATTTTCCACTTGTGCCTGTAGCTCTTGAGCAAGTACTTTTATGGTTCCTTCTAGCGCCCAGGATTTATCTGCGGCTCTGTGAAGGGCTTTTACATTTAATCCAGCGCTGAAGTAGTAATTTGTCGGCGGCGCTTCCTAGCAGGCTTTTCTTTTAACTTAGCCGGGCTGCGGGCCCTTTGTGCGGGCTAATCTGAGGCGCACAAAGCCGGGGCAGCTCGGGCCGCCCCTCGGATCTGCTCAGAGCCGACATCAGGCCGGGAAGGGGCTGCGGGTACCCGGGGGCTGCATCCCGGCCCGGCCCGGCCGCATTTCCACCTGTGAGCACGCGATTTATAGGAGCTCCTTTTCTTGCAAAAGATACAGTTTTGGTTTTTTTATTTGTGTGTGGGTTTTTTGGGGTTTTTTTCCCAGTCCACTTGGATAATCAGTTTTAAAAATCAAATTTAAAGCTCCTCTTGCATTGGGGATAACGTGTCTGGGTTTGTTTTTTTTTTTCCTGGAGGAGGCACTTCTTCACAGCCTCTCTGTATATATTTTTCAAGGATAGGGAAATATCATGGTAAAGGAAGAGAATCTTTTACCAGCTCTGTAATTGGAGTATCACCGTTTTTAGAATTGTTTCTAAAGAGAAAGTTTCACCCTTCTGCCTTGCAGATGCCTGTCTCTTTTATTAAAAATAGCATTCCTCTGATCCCAGGTGATGGAGCGATATTTTATTCCTGGTACAAAAACGTCTCGGGGATACGTTTGGACATAGCAGAAGCGTGTGAAATAGTGCCCAGCAAATATGAAATAGTCTCTCATAAATAAATACACCAAAGTAGCAATATTAAAAATGGGAGCAGCTCTCCTCGCCTCCCTTTTATCACAACATTTCCTAACCAGGCCGATACTGCAGGAGGCTTTTTGGTGGTGGCTCAGGCAAGAAGCGCTGCTGTATTTCTGTGAATTACTCCCGCACTTTGCGCTCCGTCCCTTTCCCGCACGGGATAAATGTCAGGGTACAGCAGCAGCAGCAGCAGCTCGGCTGGGAAAGCTGCTTTCGGGAGCTGTGTGCCCCTGTCGGTGGCCAGCCCTGGGCACCCCCGGGGTGCAGCCCGAGCCGTGGCAGGCGCAGGCCGGCAGGCTCCGGGAGCCGCGGAGAGGGGAGCCCGCAGGTACGGCAGCTCCTGGCACGTGGGGAGGGAGCTTTATGGGCATGATTTAGTGAATATGAGAACATATTTTGTGCTCCATTGTTTAGACTCAAGAAGGCATAAAATCTTTAACATCTATTTATCATGTAGCTGTTTTAATGTAAACATTTGTCTATTTGGATGAAGTGTTTTCATTATTAAGCTAATTTCCACATGTTTCAGATAGACTGATGAGTTCGAAGCAGAGCACTCGCTGATGAGAAACGAAATTCGGCCGCGGCTCAGCCTGCTGTCAGATACATCTTCATTAGTTTTTGTCATTCACTGATGGCAAATGCTCTATAAATGAGATGACGATCAGGTCCGCCTTGATAACTTGCCTTATCTCATTAGTTTTCACATCAAAGTTAATCAGCAATGTGAATTGTAATTGCTGGAAGAGACAATGCAATAGATCACTCGGCCTTTTTTTTTTCTGCGTGGCATCTTGAAACATCAGCAGGCTGGTGTGAGTAGATAGGCTCCGAAGGAAAATGATGTGGAAAGCATAATAAGCAAGCTGCTCGGAATTAATGAGCTTACCCAATAAGAAAAGAATAACCAATCAATGTGAGCTGGGCAAATATAATTTAGGAATAATTGCTTGATTGGTTGTCTATAGTAGGCTGATTTGACCACACACAAGGATTAAGAATTAAGATGTCAAGGCAAAAAAATAATTTGGCAACTGAGGGCATGTAATTTTTTGTTCCCCTCCCTTTATGACTGAAAGCGATGGCTGTTTGATATGTTATTCCCCGGGAATGAAAACATTAGACGGACGCGCGCCGGTGGGTGGGGTTCTGCCTCTCCTTTATGCTCCTTTTATCATACAAGGTCTTTCAAACCTCGCCGGGGATATTGCGGCACGGGACATTAAAAACCAGTGGCGGGGGGGAGGAATAAAATAAAACTACAGAAAAGCCCCCGAAGTCTTCATTTGTGAGCTCTGCACGGAGAGGAGCAGGGGCTGCACGCTCGCCCGGTGTTTGCAGAGCCCCGCTCCAGACCCAAACCCGGAGCGCGATTCCTGCTCGGAGCGCACTTTCCGTGTGGTTTTCCCCACAGCCACTGGCCAATTAGTAAAGAACCCTTATATTCTTCTATCTAAACTACGGGGAAGGTTCAGCCAGAAGGTAAATTTGCTTTGATCTACATTACACCTAATTGAGTCACCACCAATGTCTCTATCCCAACATCAAGAAATGTGAAAATGTTAGATTATTTCACTGGGGATTAAACCTAATTTTCGCGTGTTCTGCATTAACCTATTAGGCTGACTCATCTGCATTGCTAATGCGGCTCAGGCAGCTGTCACCGCTAAAGAAAAACATGATCATGCAATCCTTGAATGAATGATTCCAGCTCTGATTAGTGTTAGTGAAGTTAGCTGAGCCCTGGTGATAAGGCAGGAAAATTCCCAGGTTGCCGATAGCTTTGAAAATTATCAGACTCTGGGCAAAATGTAGCTGGCGGCGCGTGGGGCCTCCCTCCAAAGGCGGCATTATTTAAGGCCGTCTCTCTCTTCGGGCTGCTCGCAGGAACGTGGCTGCTGCTCTTTCCGAGGGGCTGGTGCCAGGGGTACGGATTAAAATGCTCGTGGGAATGACCCGAGCGCGGATGGCCGCGGGTTTGTCCCTGCCTGGACGCGTCCTGGCCTTCAAGGCACTTTGCAGAGGAGAACCAGCGGTGCCGGAGCGGGACCGGGAGAAGGGGCCTGGGGGACCAGCACCAGCCAGGGCCCCGGGCTGGGCTCTGCTCTTTGTTCACCTCAGCTCCAGCCATTCCTCATTCTATCCGTCAGATTTAAATAGGGAAAAGGGGGGGGAAAGCAACAATGGCCCATCCCCTTGAGATGGGAAAAATTTAGGAGTGAGTTATCCCCGAGCAATAGAGCCAGGAGCCAATTTAATCCGATTAGCGCCTGCCGACAATGGATGCTCCTCGCCCATTGTGGACAGAAGCTTTCGCTTTATTTGTTTCTATTAGCCGAGAACCCAAGATATCGGAAAAGTGGAACTTTGCCCCGACAATCGACGAAGAAACAAATTGAGAGGAATGGTCTGAAGTGTCAATATTGATCTTTTGGCCCTGCCACTGCTCGGAGAGGACTTGCCGAGTGCCCCAAGCCTGCGGCACCCGTGGCTGCGCATCCCCGTGGGGATGGTGGGCACGCAGGGCAGGAGCAGACGGGCTCCAGTGGGAAAAGACTCGGGGCTGTTCCCCAAAGCACAGCGCTGACGGGAATGGAGCAGGGCTTTAAACTGCCAGGCACCTGCTGCTGTAATCCCCAGTTCCTCAGCAAACGCGCTCGCTGCTGGCATCGGCGGAGGCTCCTTCCCATCACGTTTCATGGGGAGCAGCTCCTTCCCACACACCTGGAATGAATTCTGCTGTCTCCCAGCACCGGTGACAGCCACAGCACCACTCTGTGTCACCGGCGGCTGCCCCTGGCCCCATGTGGCTGTGGTGTCACTGTGGTGAGGACAGGCCATGCCTGGGTTCCCAGTGGTGTCACTGTGGTGAGGACAGGCTGTGCCATGCCTGGGTTCCCAGTGGTGTCACT
>NC_031770.1:631876-642888 GCF_001522545.3 Parus major
GGTGGTGCCACCACTCTGAGGTACAGGGTTTGTTCCCTGTGCTGGCCCTGGAGGGCCCTGCTGGAGCACTGATCCCCTCACGCCTCCCTCAGGGCCTGCTGGGCTCCCTCAGTGGCAGAGCCTGCCTTGGGCCCGGCCTGCTGCGAGGCCTGCCTCCTTTTCCTGGGAGAAAATGCCCCTCGGTGTCTCCTGGAGTGTCCCAACCCCACAGACACCCCAGAACCGGGGCTGTCCGAGCCTGTCGGGCGCTGCTGGGCAGTGAGGGGCAGGGTGGACACCAGGGTCAGCCAGTGCAGGGTGGCCTGTCCCCTCCTGATCATTTAATGCTGCTGGCACTAAACCACGGCCCTCAGAGCCTGAGGGTCCCAAGGGGAAAGGGATGAGGGGCAGCAGGAGCACTCCCTGCACCCAGGGGCCTTCCTGGGGACCCCCACCCTGGTCCAGCAGTGCCGGCCAGCCTGGCTCAGGTGGTGTGAGCTGTAAGATTTGGGGTTTTGCCCTGAGATATCTGCCATCTGGAAAAGCACTGAGAAGAGCAGTGTTCCCAGCAGAGGAGCTACTCTGCAGGCTGGGAGAGGTGTCTGTTAACATCCCAGGGCCCTGGAGCAGCTGCAGGCTGGAATTCTGTCCTGCCCCACACCCTCACAGGTCAGGGGGAAGTTCCCTGAGCACCCATCCCTCTCCTCCTCGGTAGTGCTGTCCTGTGAGGGACAGCCTGCTGGGGACAAAAAGGGTCAGGGGGAATTATTCCCCAGACCTGCCCCACAAAAGGAACCTCTCCTATCCTAAAATGGGATTTTTTTTTTTTCTCCCCTCTGTTCCAGTGAGCGGCTCCAGGTGTCAGCCGAGCAAAGTCAGGATCAGCTGCAGTTATTCCAGAGTACACACCCACATGCAGAATATTCCAGAACAGGTATTTCTCTTTAAATTCATGCCCCATCTTATTCCAGAATATTTCCCTGTGTAGAGAAGCACTTGGCTGGGGTCTCTGCTTGCTGCTGTACTAGTGATAAGATGGATTGGCTGATCTAATAGGTCTTTTCAATCTCTGATTTTGAAAGCTAAGATTGGGAAATTAATTTCAGAAAGGTCAAAACAGAGCAAGGCTATCCTGCTGCTGTGTGATGGATCCTATTTTTTTTTTTAAATCTGCCTATTGAGGGAAAGGTTAGTTATTCAGCATCCTGCAAAAGAAAGAAATAAATAAAGCGGGCCGAGGAACACAGAAGTGTATAGATCTGCTGACCCATTGGCAATCCTCAGTTAATGAGAGCGCCGGGGAGCGGGAGCGCTGAGAGGCTGCGGAGCCGGGGGCACCGACCCCGGCCGCGGGGAGCGGGGTGTCCCCTCGCCCGCCCCGCGCGTGGCTGGAGCCTGGGAGGTCTGCTCCCACCCCGGGGAAAACTGAGCAGATCCCCGGGCTGTTCACCAAAACCCAGCCCCCGGCGGGATGCAGCGGCACCGGGCACCGCCGGGGTCGTGGGGAGGTTTGGGCAGTGGTGCCACGGGGTTTTAGCATGGAGAGAAACAGAAAAGTCACAAGGAAAGAGGGGGGAATGGGAAAGCGAAGGCTTCACATAGGTATTTCCCTGCTTTTTACTTATTTGTCCTCTTCCAACGCACAGCCAAACGGTAAAATGGAGAGTAAATTGCTTCCGTGGTTTTAAAGAGCAGGGCATCAGGGGGAGAGCAAAGGGGCCACCTGGGGGGGAACGACTTCTCAATTAACAACAAAATAGATTTCTCTTGTTTGTTTGCCTTTTCTTTTGGCCTCTTGACGTGGTATATTCAGCAACCTGCTGAGCTGCCCTTCCTCTGTCCCTTCTCTTCTCGTGGATGAGTATGGGATGCTGGATTTTGGGAAGTGGGCAGAAATCACCGTTTCCAGCAGCACTGAGCAGACCCTGTCCCAGGAGCCCGGGGAGGTGGTGCTGTGCCTGGGATCGCTGTGCAGCCCCGGATCCCGGTGGGATCCCATGGCGTGTCCCCAGGGGAGCAGGGTGAGGGACAGGCCGAGGCAGCTGCAGAAGCGAGCTGCAGCCTCAGGAGCCCCTTTCCCTGCTCTGAGGATGGGCTATCCATGAGCACTAACCCGGGCCTCCTGGGAGCAAGCCCAGGGAATCCTGCTGATTGCCCTGGAGATGGGATCCTGACTGGGACCCCTGGAGCATTAATTAGCACCCCCATCTCGGGTGCAATTCACCCCAAACCCAGTGTCTGCTTCCTCTTTGCAGACAGATACCAAACGTGTACAGGCCCAGGGCTGTCCCCACCACTCCTGGAGCTCCCCACCTCCTGCCCGTCCTGCTGCTTTCTGCAGCCAGCTGTACAAAACCCAGACAGGAAAGATGAGTAAAGCAAATACCTCCAGTTGAGGATTCTGCTCCCAAGTTCAGTAGTAAATGCCAATTATGAGTCAATATACACAAACGACTTAATTTCCTTACCACCTCAGGCCACGCTGGAGGTAAAGCATGACTTGGCAGGTGGGTGGCAGATCTCATTCTGAACACAAGATGTTTAAGCTCCACAGAATGCTGGAGCACACCAACCCATCTGGGTTTACCAGCAGAGGATCCCAAGCAGGTTTGACAGGACAGCAGAGCACCTCTGGTGCTGGGCAGAGTTCTCGTACCTTGGGGTTTCTTCCTGCAACTTTCAGAGGAGTTTTCCCCAAGTCCTCGTATTCCTGCCCGATGAAAGCGCATCTTTACCTGCGAGACAATCCAGGTGTCCAGTACTCAAACTTAGGGTCAAAGAGGCATATGGGGCTTTATTATCCTCCTTTTGTTTTGCTGGTTTTTGGTTTTTTTTTTGGATTTTGTGTGCGCACTGTGGACATTTTCAAATTCAAGCAGTGTTTAACCATATGATTTGAATGCTTTGCTATCATTAATGCAATGACTTCACATCGAGTGTGCACTTGTAACAAGCAGGCGTGGAGAAACAGAGTAATTCTTGGTGAGGGCACCACAAAGGTGTGGCTCTGCTGGCAGGACCCAGGGACGAGCGGAGTGTGGGCCCCAAAACCTGTCCCTGCCCCAGCACCTCCTGGCTGGTGGCTTGAGCTGCTCCATGGGGACCCCTCACAGCTTTCCTGGGAGCTTTGTCCTGGCACAGCACTGCCGTGTGGGCTGGGGGTGCTCAGCCTCTGGCAGATCCCGGGAACACCGGGGGAACAGCTGTAAACCCCATTGAAACAGGGAGCTGGTGGGAGGGAGAGGGGAACATTTATTACCATCTAATCCTGCTCAGGTTTTCTACACCATATGTCTGAGCAGCAGAACATGTGAAATGTGTACTAATTACTCTGCCTGTGTCATGTGTGTATATTTTATATGCAGTCCCTGACCTTTTTGTTAATAACTTCACATTATATTCATTGACCTGAAACAAATTGAATTCAGTGGCACTCACTCCAGAATTGAATTACATAGTCTTCTTAATTGGTCTCTTATTTAAATGTGGAAAAGTAACAGTTTACCACCTGTAATTATTCTTTTCCTTAAGAAATTCCTGTGGAGAGCGTGTGTGTGTCCGTGGCACACGTGCTGGGCTCCTGTCCGGGGGGAATTCCCGCAGGAGCCCCAAGCCCAGCTGGCACCGTGGGGCAGAAGAAAACATCCCCTAAAAGTTCTGTCCCTCCCAAGCAAGACCACTCCTGAAAGTGTGTGAGAAGGGTGTCCCTGCTGGGGGACAGGCAGCCCTGGGCCAGCAGCCCCTCTCAGCCCCCAGAATTGCCGCTCTGCCAGGACACGGAGCTGGGAGCTCCGGGAATGCCGACCCGGGAATGCCGACCCTCGGTGGGAGAGAGCCCGGCCGCCTGCAATCCCCGCTCAGCCCCGTCCCTCCGAGTTAATTGCCGAAGCCGCGAGGAGGAGACTTACTCTTTACTTCCTATATTTAACTTAAAAATGCAAATGTTATTAGTGTCCCGATCAGCGATAAGAGTGCCTTTGTGCCAGGCTTTAACCCCCATTAGGGGGGATTAGGAGAACGTATCCACATTGGCATTTTCCAAGTGTCACTGTGACAGCACTTGCTGCACAAATGCCTGGCTGTCACACTGAGGTTTATCACCAGGTTTTTTCCTGCGAATGCAGACTAATAAGCCCAGAAATTACAATTGCCTCCCTGCCGAATCTGTGATAGGCGGAAATAATGATATCAGTGCCCTGCTAATCTCCTGCCTCCGCGCTTGGCACCAGCCTATTGAGTCACCTGTCATACGCCGCTTTGATGAGGCGAATTCAATCTCTCAGCTATAATGACAATGGAGCCATTTTAATGTTTGGAAATGATTATGTGAAGGTTTCTCTTTGCTCTGTCTTGGCAAGCAAACCAGGTCAGCGTTCCGGCTGTGTCTCCCGCCGCCGCTAACGACTTGGAAGGAGCCGGCCTGTATTAAGTGAATATGCCAAGTTATTAGAGAGGAGATGCTGAAGGCAGCTGGAGGGGGGAGACTCTTTTTATTTCCTTTTCCATAGCAAGCGTGAGCCTGAGAAGACGCTTCAGAGCCGTGAGCAGCTCCCACGCGCCCACGGTGCCCGGCGGGCCATGCACGGGCAGCCACAGGCCCCAAAATCCACCTGGGAGCAGCTGGCTTTGCAAACCGAGCTTCCAAACCTCCGGCCTGCTGGTGTGTGGGGAAGGGGCCTGGGGCCTGGCTGGGCAGCCGTGGAGAGAATCTCCTGTGCTGGATCCATCCCTGCCCGGGTGTCCGTGCCACTTCACTTTGTGGTACAGACACTGAATTTCTCCTTCTCTCGGGTGCCTCTGTGTGTGGAACCAGGTCACACCCCACCTTTGAACAGGAGCTGAAACGCTCGGTTTGTTTATTTGGACATAAAAGGAAAATGGCTACATTTCCTCAAGCTGCCGGAGGTCCCAAATGTACGGAGGAAAGCATCTCCAGCTGGATGAGGGTTTAAGTCACCTTGGAGAAGCGCAGGGTCTGCCAGAGCCCACTGCTGGAATTCCACAGGTTGGGCACAGCCCGGGGAGTCTGGGTGCTGCCCAGACTTCCAGCTGGATGGCCTTTCCCTGGCGTCTCCCTGCCAGGATCCCGTGGGTGAGGGTGGCACACCCATGGCCCAGTCCTGCGGAGAGGCCTGGCCACACTTCCCGCGCGGTTCCATCGCCAGCGCCCTGCGGGAGCCCCTGGCACTGAGGTGTTCGCCACCTTCCCTCGGCCTTCCCTGCCAGGGCATGGGTTTTTACTGATACCACATTCATTCTCTGGGATCTCGACCCAGTCTTCCCTAGGGCAGGGCTAAAGCAGCAGAAGTTCAGATGTCAAGCTTTTATTAAGGTGAGCGCTGGAGGCCGGCCCTGGCTGGGCGTCCCGGGCCGCTCTTCAGCGGGTGAAAGGCGATTGCTGGGCTGGAGAGAGGCCGGAGCAGAACCCAATTGACCCACGCCACGCAGGGAGCGCCGCCGAGCCCCTTTCACCCAGGGCCCTTGCGAAGAAATCTTTTTTATTAGAGCTGAGTGCTGAAATTATTTGAAGGAAGTGATTATCTGTCTAATAACAGCCGTGCCTGCACGAGTGACCGCCACGGAGAGAGCGGAGGCAGCGGAGCCGGCGATGGGCTGAGCAGGCGTGGAAGCGGCGGTGGCACACGGGGCTGGCCCCTGGCTCGTGTCTGAAGGGCTGCTCCTGCCGGGGGCTCGGCTCCAGCCCCTCCGGTGGGAACGGGATGGGTGGCGGCACCGCCACCAAGGGATGGATGGCCTTTGCTTTTGGGTACGTCCTGGCCACCCTGGAGAGCCCGGCTGGGGCCTGGGTGTCTCCCCGCAGCCCTGCCGGGCTGGTGCCCGCGTGGCGGGGAGCTGGGCACCCCCACGCACCCCCACATCCATCTCCCCTAATTAAGACAGCCAATCTAATTAGGGCGGCGCCCCGCGCAGCCGCCCCGTGGGGGCGCATCAAAGCCGGCGTGGGGCGCGCGCGCGGGCAGCGCAATTACCCAAGTTAAGAAAACATCCCTGTAATTAGCCAGGCAACTCCGAGCACAAGGAATGGAAATTAGTCACAGCGCAATAAATTAGTCGGTGCATATATTACGTGCCGGGAGCACCCCGGGGGCCTCCTGTTTGCAAGGCTTTGGTTTGCAGCCCCATGCCTCTCAATAAAGCATTCATCCCTAGGTGATTATGTGCCAGCAAAAGGAGTTTTTAACTGAATTACAAATTTTCTTTTCTAATTCTTTTGTAGGCAGAATTGGGATCCCTCCCTTTTTTCCCTCTCTCTCTCTCCTTTTTTTTTTTTTTAATTTTTTTTAATTTTTTTTTTTTTTTGAAGGGCCGGGGAGCAAAGCCACTTCCCTCCCCCTTCAGCTAACAATTAATTTTCAGCTTTTCAGGGTGCTTCAAGACCCTGCATTGTTTGCTTTAATTAGGAGCGGTAGTTAAGGAACTATTTCAGAATCCCTCCCCAATTCTGAACTATTTTAGCTGTCGTTTCTTTCCTGGGGGAAGAAAAGGGGAGGGCGAAGCAGGAAATTGGACTGTAGCAGCACATAACATTTGCATCAAAATAATACAGCCGGCAACAGAAAATCACAATCACATCACTCAGAAGGAAGGAACAGAATACAAATTAAAGGAATAATGTAAATTTTTTGCCATTAAGCTTCAATGACCATTTGAAATGGTGCAAGGCACAAAGGTTTTGATGAGCATCATCCAGTTTGATTATTCATACTTGTGCTTCTGCTTGAATTAAAGTAGGAGTGCTAGAGCCTGTTAGAGCAAAATATTTGAATTGGTAGTGAACTCTCACCTTTACTTGCATCCATTTACTTTTCAAATGAATACCAGATAAGTTAGTGCATTTTATAATCGGCCTGTTTTCCAGTGAGTGCTGTCATTACATACCAATTTCTTTTAGAAGTGCTTCCTAAGAAACATTAAATACTTACGAATAAGGATGTGTCCATCAGCGGCGGCAGCCCTCTGCGAGCGGGCAGGCTGCGTGTCCTCCCTGCCAGGGCTGTGTGCGTGGGGCTGCCATCCCCGGGGGCTGCAGCCAGGCTCCAGCCCGGCTCTGGAGCTGCTCCAAGGGCAGGAGCCAGCCCCGCCGGCCTTTCGAGCAGCAGCCACGGGGATAACGAGCTCTCCCTCGGCTCCCAGCCTGCAGCTTTCTCCCCTGAGCCGTCGCTGCTTTATCCCGGTTCCAGCACACGCAGACGGCTTGCGGAGAGGAAACAGCGGGTCTGGGAGTGGGTTTTGAGGTGCTGCCCTGTGAATGATTATGGATGCAGGGGAAAAAGCAAGGGGCGTTAGGGTGGGGTGACAGGAACCAGCCTGGAGCCTGATCTGACCAGCGTCAGGGGCTGGCAGGTTTGCTGGGTGCTCGAGAGCAAAACTGGCCAGATGTTTGTCTGAGGAGATGCCGTGGGATTAACGGCCTCGAAAGTTGCAGCAGGGGAGATGTAGATCACATAGTGGGGAACATTTCTTGTCCAGAAGGGCTGCCCAGGCCCAGGGCAGTGGGGGGTGTCACCACTCCTGGAGGGATTTGACAGATGCCGGGATGGGACACCTGGGGACATGGACTAGTGGTGGCCTTGGCAGTGCTGGCAGAACGGTTGGACTTGATGTTCTTAGAGGGCTTTTCCAACCTAAATGATCCTCTGGGCTCCTGAAAAAGGCGAAAGGCAGACTCAAAAGCAATGCAGAGAATCCCAGGAGGATCTGGCTTAGAAGGAACTTGATGCTCATCTCATTCCACGGGCAGGGGCACCTCCCACTATCCCAGGCTGCTCCAAGCCCCAGTGTCCAGCCTGGCCCTGGACACTGGCAGGGATGCAGGGGCAGCCCCGGCTGCTCTGGGCAGAGCTAACCTGCTAGGTAATAATGAGGTTATTCCTAATGAGCGGCGGGCCGGTGGTGCCGCTCCGAGCCATCCTCCAGCTCCGGGAGCTTGGAGGGGCTGGCAGAGCTCCTGCGGGCTGGGCAAACACCCGCTGCTGGACCAGCGGGATGCCTCACCCCGCCCCGCTCCGGGGCTCCATAAAATGCCTTTTATTAAGATGAGGGAGGGGGAAATCAATGCGACTACACATCAAACCCGAGCAAACCTCCGGTTTAGCAATTCCCGAGCAATCCCTCAGGAGCCAATGAAGGCCGGGTTATTTAAATGAGAAAGGCCGGGGATGAATGCCTGCCTTTGTCCGGGCGCTTCCCCAAGGTGATCTGGGTTAAACCCGTGCTCTCAGGGTTAATTATCAGCTGCTTTTCTTTTAAAAATGTTTTTTTCCTTATTGACACAGAGGGGTTGATTTATGTAATATCCATCATAATTCCCAGATTTCTGTAGATTACAGGGCCATCCCCGCACAGCGCTCTGCTGGCCGAGGGGCTCCGTGCCCCGGCCACCACCGCCCACCCTCCCACACCCTGGCCCTCCGTTATTAGGGATGTTTAATACAAGGGGCTCTGGGGTGCAATTAAAACCAAGTAAAACAAAAAGGCAGCGTGGAAAAGCCCAGCCCTGCTCTTCCCTTCCGCCTTCCCCCCTCCCCAGTGCCTGTGCCGCCTCTCCAGCCCACCAGGGATGGTTTTTGGGGACCAGCAGCCCCAGCCCAGTCCCGTTCTCTCCAAGTGGGGGGGAATGGCCCCCGATGCAGCCGTGGGGTCACAGCCCTGCACGTCAGCCTGGAGATGCTGTGGGGCCTCTGCTGTCCTCGACAGTGGCTCCGTAAAGCAGTGGAGGCCAGGTTGGCAGCCAGCTCTCCAGAGCAGGTCTCCCAAGCCTGAATCCCCATCCTGGGGAAAAGGAGGGGTGCCTGACCCCTGCAGTCCTGCGGTCTGAGATGGCCCTGTGGTGCTGAGGAGGTGCTGGGTGGTGCCCGGGCACAGGAGCAGGGCTGGGCTGGCAGGCGAGGGGAGGCGCGCCCGGCACATGCGGCACCTCCGAGACTTCGGGAAGGAGCTCCACCTTACTCATCTCTCCAAACTCATTTTTCTTCCTCCCATCCTTGGGTTTTCTGCTGCTTCCCCCCTGCCCAGTGCCTCGAAGCCCCTGCTGCCTTTGCAGGCCCTTTTCCATGTCCTTGTTTTCCGGCCGCTGGCCTGCGTGTGGGCAGCCACGGATTTCTGACAGCGCCGAGCGTGTCCCTGCTGCAAACCGCGGCTTTCAGGGATCATTCCACTCGACTGGCTGAGAAGAAAACTGCTCTGATAGAAACTGTGTCATAATAGTTGGGAGCTGGATAACAACGCCCCGCTGCTGGGGCTGATCTATTCTCCTAGGCCAGCGCGGGGAATTGGTCTCCACCAAAGCAGAAAATGGAGCTGGCTTTTCAGGAGGGTTTAAAATCAAGCGGCTCTGGAGTCACCAGATGATGGTTTCGGTAATATTTCTGCGGCCAAGCCAGCCCTTTCGTTCTGGGAGGTGCTGGTCTGCAAAGCAAATGTCCCACAGCATCACAGCAGAGCTCCCCAGCAGAGTTCAGCTGTGGCTTTCAGCTGCCCTCGGCAGCACCGCTGGGACTGGGAGGGCACCGCTGCCTCTCGGGAGCGATCAGGGCGAGGTGGTGAAGGGTAAGAGCAGCGATGAGAGGAATTCCTGGATTTACTCAGGAATCAAGGATGTCTGCCTAGGTTTGCTTTGGAATGGCAGAAACGAGGGGGCCGCTTGAGAGTGAGGGCTGGGCATCTCTGGCCGTGGCCGGAGAGTGACACGGGGTGACAGGGCCACCACGCTGCGGGGCTGCGGTGACCCCTCCTGCCACGGCTGGCACCTGGCCCCCCTGGAGCCCTGGCAAGGCTTCCCAGGAAGGAACTGAGGAATCGGCTGGACTCTGGGTCCCAGTGTGGATTTCCAGGGGAGGAGGCGCGGGCACGGCGCAGCGAGCGCGGAGCTGGCAGCGGCTCCCTCCCGGCGGCTCCCTGCAGTGTCCCAGCTGGAGCCTGCCTGGAAGGTGATGTTTTTGCACCATCCAACACCAGCTCACCCGGATGCTGCAGCCATCCCCGCGCAGTTGGCCGCTGCTCCCTTTTCCTGGCGCGCTTTGCGCAGCTGGAGTTGGCTCCTGCGATAAATGGACGCGGTTCAAAAATACGACTCCTCTGAACTTTCTAACCTCACACGAAAGGGAGGAATTCTGAGAGCAATGGGTAAAATTCAATTAACTGAGATGACAGAAAATAATCTACTGAGCGCGTACATCAGGCAATTGGAAGCTTTCATACCTTTCAGAAAGGAAATAACCTATTTCTTCCCTTGTTATCTAATGACACAGGAGTTTATTTCTCTGGAAGCAGTTACAAATCTACCTAATGGGGCCTAAATGCTGTTGCCAGGCAATTAGGGGTTCATTGTGTGGCTAATTCTTTCATTTCCGTGGCGATGATTGCGGTGGTGGGCCAGCCCAGGTCCCTGGGCCGTGTTTGCCCCCATGAGCTCGCCTCTGGCTCTGGGGGTGTCTGGGCACTCCTGGCCTTGTCACTGCGGGGCTTGTTCGGTGTCTGATCCGTGAGTTATCCCGGCCCTCTGAGCTGATTCCAAAGGTTCCTGCACAAACTCTCCGCACAGCCCGGGCAGCTTTTGGTTATGAATGAGCACAGGGACACACGCAGGGGCATTATTTATCTAAAATATATAAGCAGGAGGAATCTTCATAAATCACAGGCTGCTGTTATCCTGGGGTTCATGACAGCCATATCTTTCTTTTCCCCAGAAACCCAGAATACATTAAGCACCCCAGGCCTCAGAAAGGGACCTTTCAAACCTTTACAATTGCTCTATTTATCCCATTCCTTTAGCATTTAATATTTGAAGTCTCTTCTATACAATCAATCTTAAAATTACACAGTCGATCTTCAAATTAGGATTTAAGGCAGAATTTATTGAGGGAAGCTCCTGGATCAGCCTGCAGGAATATTGTTGTTTACGACCTGAGGAGCAGGGTGGTTAATCCTGGAGGGAAAGTCTTTGGAAAGCTGTTTTATGTGGGGCTCTGCTCACGTCCGGCCTGCTGGGGAGCACTGGCAGGCGTGGGGGC